>NC_087169.1:0-2500 GCF_035594125.1 Scylla paramamosain
CTGGAATCATTTTGTGCATTCAATTACCGGAGAGAGGTTCTGGGAAGGACTGCAGAGGAGGAGGAGGAGGAGGAGGAGGAGGAGGAGGTGGAGGTGCATCAGCTGGTCTTGGTGGCAATGTGAAGAAAGAATTTGTAATGAGGAAATGCACACCAGATGGAAGCAGAAGCGCCAGGGAAATGGAATGATATCATGAGAGAGACGCTATGATGAATGAAGGAGAGATTGTGTGTGTGTGTGTGTGTGTGTGTGTGTCTAGAGAGAGAGAGAGAGAGAGAGAGAGAGAGAGAGAGAGAGAGAAGATTAAAGGAGTAGAAGCTGTTACGAGAGAGAGAAAAAAAGAGCACCATTGCTAAAGAAGAAGAAAACACATATCATTCCATCCCTTTCAGTGCAGAGCCTCACACAGCGTAGACAGCTAGACACACTACTCAGATATGTAGATAGATACATAGATAAATACATAGACACAAAGAAAGTTATTTGAATAGATAGGCTCATAGATAATTCATTTACCATATCTAACAGTGACACTCATATCCTATACTACGTAGACAGCTAGGTACACTACTTAGATACATAGATATATACATGGATAAATAGATAAATAGATAAATACATACGTAGATATAAGGATAGTTATTGGTAGATTTTAGTTGGTAGATAATTCATTCACACACACCTAACAGTGACACTCATTCACGTCACTCAGCTGGCATGCAAACTAATACCAGGCTGACGCACACCGCGGTCGGTAGCGGTGGCAATAAATTACACCAGAGGGAAGATAAAACACGGAATTGCAGCGATGCGTTCAAGATTTATCGTAATGTGGGAGGTGCCTTTCACTCGTTCCCTGCCTTTCCGGGACCCGGGAACGAAACCTGACTGACTGGACGATTATCCTTTAAATTTTATCTTAATTGTACCGCGAAACTTCAAAATAAGACCACAAAACGAGACCGGGAAGTTGGGGAGTCCCTGAACTCGAGAACGCTACACTGGGACACGAGATCTGGGACGAGAACACGAGATAAAGAAGAGAGAGAGAAGGAAAAATAGGAACACCACCACCAACAACACAACCAAAACCAACAACAAAAATGCACACAAAAAGACCGCCACCACAATACCACAAGATCTCAAATGTCGCTCGTGTGTGTGTGTGTGTGTGTGTGTGTGTGTGTGTGTGTGTGTGTGTGATGTATGTGTGTGTGTGTGTTGTGTGTGTGTGTGGTGTGTGTGTGTGTATGTGACACGCCCGGACAGGGCAGACCAGAGGACAAAGAGCCACAATTCAACCTATTAATCGTTTCTTATTGATTATTGGCCAAAGTTTACCTGGAGCACGTGTTGAACCATCTCTCTTTCCCTCCCTCCCTCACACCCTCCACCTTCCTTTACACCTTCACCCCTTCACCCTTACACCTTCACGTTTTACATTTTACTAATCTATCACCTTCCCTTACACCCCGGCCACTCCCTTTTCCTCCTTCTCTCTTTCCTCCCTTTGTTCGGCATAGTGGTAGTGGAAGCGGGGGACGAAGGTGAGGTAAAGAGGAGTAACGGTGAAAAATATCCAGGTGGGTCGATTTAAGGTCACAACGGTTGCCTTAACAAAACACCGCCGTAAGGGATCAGGGAGGGAAGGGAACAGAGAAGGGGACGAGGATCACCAGGAAGGGTCGTGAAGGTCCGAGGCACGACAAAAATGAAATGCCAGCAAGTGTTATGAAAGCAACATTTTCTCAAAGGCTCTAGGATCAGGGGAAGGCTAAAAAGGGTCTTGAATATTTTATAAGACTTGTGGTAGTTTAAGGAGTTGTTCATGCTGTTTCTTAATATAATCATAGGACATAAGTACATAAGAGGAACAAGAAAGCCATCAGGCCTACACGTCGGAGTCCCTACATAGAACATACCTATCTATTTCCATCTATCATCCTCAACCATGAATTTATCTAATCTTTTAAAAGCTCCCTGGTGACTCGGCAGTATCAAGTTGTAGGCGTGTGTCTGTGTGCGGGGCTGGGAGAGGCGTGGGGTAGCAAGGCAATAAGGTTGGTTCCCGATAAACATTCCCCCGCGCGTCAGTACCTGGAGAGCTTAATTACATTTCATCACAAGGGACATTTGGTATTTGTTGAAAGTTTGGAAAATTGGTGCTTTGCTTCACTGCTTCATATACATTTATCTGTGTGTGTGTGTGTGTGTGTGTGTGTGTGTGTGTTGTGGTGTGTGTGGTGTGTGTGTGTGTGTGTGGTGTGTTTTCATGCATAGAGAAGTGCAGTCGATTATCGTCAACTTATTCGACTTCAGTACACGCCGTTTAATTTCTTCCATGTGAGTTTTGTACAAGAGGCTACATGGCTTTCCCATCTCCTTTTTTACAACAATACCTAATATAATTTACATTTAATTATGTTGTCCTCAATAAAACAATCAAATCCAAATTGATGTGCCTGCAGGTAAAACGTTTAACAGATACTTACCTATATAA
>NC_087169.1:7500-10000 GCF_035594125.1 Scylla paramamosain
AGCAATGGCTTGAAGCAGCCTTGCTACCACCACAAGCAATGGCTGAAGCAGCCTTGCTATCAACACAAGCAATGGCTTGACGCAGCCTTGCTACCACCACAAGCAATGGCTGAAGCAGCCTTGCTATCAACACAAGCAATGGCTTGACGCAGCCTTGCTACCACCACAAGCAATGGCTGAAGCAGCCTTGCTATCAACACAAGCAATGGCTGAAGCAGCCTTGCTACCACCACAAGCAATGGCTGAAGCAGCCTTGCTATCAACACAAGCAATGGCTTGACGCAGCCTTACTACCACCACAAGCAATGGCTGAAGCAGCCTTGCTATCAACACAAGCAATGGCTGAAGCAGCCTTGCTACCACCACAAGCAATGGCTGAAGCAGCCTTGCTATCAACACAAGCAATGGCTGAAGCAGCCTTGCTATCAACACAAGCAATGGCTTGACGCAGCCTTGCTACCACCACAAGCAATGGCTGAAGCAGCCTTGATATCAACACAAGCAATGGCTTGACGCAGCCTTGCTACCACCACAAGCAATGGCTGAAGCAGCCTTGCTATCAACACAAGCAATGGCTTGACGCAGCCTTGCTACCACCACAAGCAATGGCTGAAGCAGCCTTGCTATCAACACAAGCAATGGCTGAAGCAGCCTTGCTACCACCACAAGCAATGGCTGAAGCAGCCTTGCTATCAACACAAGCAATGGCTTGACGCAGCCTTGCTACCACCACAAGCAATGGCTGAAGCAGCCTTGCTATCAACACAAGCAATGGCTGAAGCAGCCTTGCTACCACCACAAGCAATGGCTGAAGCAGCCTTGCTATCAACACAAGCAATGGCTGAAGCAGCCTTGCTATCAACACAAGCAATGGCTGAAGCAGCCTTGCTATCAACACAAGCAATGGCTTGAGGCAGCCTTGCTACCACCACAAGCAATGGCTGAAGCAGCCTTGCTATCAACACAAGCAATGGCTGAAGCAGCCTTGCTACCACCACAAGCAATGGCTTGAAGCAGCCTTGCTACCACCACAAGCAATGGCTGAAGCAGCCTTGCTATCAACACAAGCAATGGCTTGACGCAGCCTTGCTACCACCACAAGCAATGGCTGAAGCAGCCTTGCTACCACCACAAGCAATGGCTGAAGCAGCCTTGCTATCAACACAAGCAATGGCTGAAGCAGCCTTGCTATCAACACAAGCAATGGCTGAAGCAGCCTTGCTATCAACACAAGCAATGGCTTGACGCAGCCTTGCTACCACCACAAGCAATGGCTGAAGCAGCCTTGCTACCACCACAAGCAATGGCTGAAGCAGCCTTGCTATCAACACAAGCAATGGCTTGACGCAGCCTTGCTACCACCACAAGCAATGGCTGAAGCAGCCTTGCTATCAACACAAGCAATGGTTTGACGCAGCCTTGCTACCACCACAAGCAATGGCTGAAGCAGCCTTGCTACCACCACAAGCAATGGCTGAAGCAGCCTTGCTATCAACACAAGCAATGGCTTGACGCAGCCTTGCTACCACCACAAGCAATGGCTGAAGCAGCCTTGCTATCAACATAAGCAATGGCTTGACCCAGCCTTGCTACCACCACAAGCAATGGCTGAAGCAGCCTTGCTACCACCACAAGCAATGGCTGAAGCAGCCTTGCTATCAACACAAGCAATGGCTTGACGCAGCCTTGCTACCACCACAAGCAATGGCTGAAGCAGCCTTGCTATCAACACAAGCAATGGCTTGACGCAGCCTTGCTACCACCACAAGCAATGGCTGAAGCAGCCTTGCTACCACCACAAGCAATGGCTGAAGCAGCCTTGCTATCAACACAAGCAATGGCTTGACGCAGCCTTGCTACCACCACAAGCGATGGCTGAAGCAGCCTTGCTATCAACACAAGCAATGGCTTGACGCAGCCTTGCTACCACCACAAGCAATGGCTGAAGCAGCCTTGCTACCACCACAAGCAATGGCTGAAGCAGCCTTGCTATCAACACAAGCAATGGCTGAAGCAGCCTTGCTATCACCACACGCAATGGCTTGACGCAGCCTTGCTATCACCACAAGCAATGGCTGAAGCAGCCTTGCTATCAACACAAGCAATGGCTGAAGCAGCCTTGCTATCAACACAAGCAATGGCTTGACGCAGCCTTGCTATCACCACAAGCAATGGCTGAAGCAGCCTTGCTATCAACACAAGCAATGGCTGAAGCAGCCTTGCTATCAACACAAGCAATGGCTGAAGCAGCCTTGCTATCAACACAAGCAATGGCTTGACGCAGCCTTGCTATCACCACAAGCAATGGCTGAAGCAGCCTTGCTATCAACACAAGCAATGGCTGAAGCAGCCTTGCTATCAACACAAGCAATGGCTGAAGCAGCCTTGCTATCAACACAAGCAATGGCTTGACGCAGCCTTGCTATCACCACAAGCAATGGCTGAAGCAGCCTTGCTATCAACACAAGCAATGGCTTGACGCAGCCTTGCTATCACCACA
>NC_087169.1:15000-40000 GCF_035594125.1 Scylla paramamosain
GAGGATTTTCTTTGTCACTAATACAATTTAAAAGACCTCCACCGCCTCCCCTCTTAATCTACGCTGCTCTAACAAATGTAAATTCAGAATCTTCAATCTCCTTTCTCATCTCTTGTATCTTTTTGGTCATTCTTCTATTTACTTGTTCTAACAGACCTACAAGTGTTTTTTTTTTTTTTCGTAAATATGGTGACCAGGACTGAATAACATGGTCTAGATGAGATCAAAATGAAGTGCCGAATATAACTATAGTATTACTTCAGGACATCTGATTTTAATGGCTCTGAAGTTCAAACCTAATACTCAGTTTGCTTTACTGGTGGCCTTCACGCACACCACAGGCCTCCCTCCCCCGATAGGACCATTTACCCTTTGACTCTTACCTGGTACATGTTTCCCTAATTACTAGTCAATCTGAGACATCTTTACTACAGCTACTTCCAAATTTTAAATTGAGTAGAAACTGCAAAATCTGTTCTTTTTAATGACCTTCCTTCTTTATGTTTATTGAGGTTTCATGCATTACTTCTGGTGCTGCTAATTGTTTCGTATCGCAGTGAAAGGGTTAAGGAGGACATAAAAATGCTGTCGTTAATAGGGTTTTCTTAATTTAACTGCTCGTAGACTTCTTGTTATTTGTTACGGATTGGCAGTGCAGTGCAAACAAGGATGGCTGCAGCAGCGCAACACGGAAGGTTCCGCAGGAGTTGTCTTAGTTACACCAAACTTCCAGACAGTTAATCAATTTTCGTGAATAGGAGAGTTTAAATCAGTTTTATTAATGAGCTCTACTATTTTTTTATGCTTCTCATTGACTTGAACTTGCTATTTAAGATATGATATTTTATAGTTTCTTATATTTTATTCTGTCGTATTTTTTTTTCTCCTCTAACAATTACATTAATGTATATCACTGAATAATTCCCTCATGCACCGCTATATAATCTCGCTTTTGTGGCGATATAAAAAAAATCAGTCACCTTCTATATAACATTAAGGTATTTTCTGTGTCGCAAATGATCTATGACAACTGAGAAATGCATACCAGCTTCATGAAATCCGCAAGGTAGAAAATAACTTGCCACGTCCTCCTTGAAAATCATCTATTTGATAATCATGTTACTGAGAAATGGACTTGGTGAGAGACGTGTCCGTGCAGGAGTAGTGATGTGAGGCAATATTCCGACAGATGGAGCGTGCGGGGTGCAGGTGATGCCAGGGACGCAGACAGCCTGCTGTGTGTGTGTGTGTGTGTGTGTGTGTGTGTGTGTGTGTGTGTGTGTGTGTGAGCGTGCTACCTATTTTAGAATTCAGTTTGTTATTGTTAAGCAGAAATGAGCTAACACACACACACACACACACACACACACACACACACACACACAAACACACACACACACACACACGCAACGATGAAAATTATTCTGCGAGCAAGATTAAGCCACTACTGTCCCATCAGCTGCAGTCCTCCTCCTCCTCCTCCTCCTCCTCCTCCTCCTCCTCCTCCTCCTCCTCCTCCTCCTGCGCCACTGCAAGAAATATCGACGCTCGTGGCGGTGGCGCTCTCTCTCTCTCTCTCTCTCTCTCTCTCTCTCTCTCTCTCTCTCTCTCTCTCTCTCTGACACTAATCATTCCCTTTTTATCTACTTAGATTTTTCTCTCCTCCGCATATTCACTTTTCCCTTGTCCCTCGTTTCCTTCGTTACTTTTATTCTTTTATTTATTTTATTTATTTATTTTTTTTGCGCTTTCCGACAGTTTTTTTTTTTTCTTTTAGCTTTTTCCTCACTTGGCAGTGTCCTTTTTCCTGTTCTCATTTTCTCTTCCTTTTCTTCCTCCTCCTCCTCCTCCTCCTCCTCCTCCTCTCATTGCTGACTTATTTTACATTGTCTCATTCTATTTTTTTCCTCTCCTTCCCCTCTCCGCGACCTTGCTCTCTTTTCCTTTTGTTTGTTTTCCCCCCATTTTCCTTTCTCCTTATTGTCTCTCCCTCTCACGATATTGCCTCTTACGCAAACACTCTCTCTCTCTCTCTCTCTCTCTCTCTCTCTCTCTCTCTCTCTCTCTCTCTCTCTCTCTCTCTCTCTCTCTCCAGTACGTATTTACACAAGAATGACTTTTTTTGTGTGTTGTCTGAGTGTGTGTGTGTGTGTGTGTGTGTGTGTGTGAGTTGAACCATCAGTTGCATGAAGGCCGTTGGGTACAAGAGGCGCAGGAGAGAGAGAGAGAGAGAGAGAGAGAGAGAGAGAGAGAGAGAGAGAGAGAGAGAGAGAGAGAGAGAGAGAGAGAGAGAGAGAGCAATGTGATGTTCTCTCATTTCTGTGATAATTTGACACCAAGTCTTCTGAAACTGGCTGTGGGGATAAAAGAAAAAGGGAAAGGCTGCAAGCAGAAGAAGAAGAGGAGGAGGAGGGACAGTGAAAGGAAGAGTGGGAGGAGGAAAAAGGCTTGAGGAGGAGGGGAAGAGGGAAGCAGGAAGACGAAAAAAGAACGAGTGAGGAGATCGAGTGAGTAAGGGAGGTGGCGAATGAGATAGGCTGGGAGGGAGGGAAGGAGGGAATGAGAGGGAAGAGGAGAGGAAGGGAGAGAGGGAGAGGAAAGGGTGCGGGTGTGATGTGTTTTGTTGCTTTGTGGTGGAGCTGTTGAAGGGACCGACCCTGAACGACCTTAAAGAGACTGAGAGAGAGAGAGAGAGAGAGAGAGAGAGAGAGAGAGAGAGAGAGAGAGAGAGAGAGAGAGAGAGAGAGAGAGAGAGAGAGAGAGGTACTGGTGTTAACAGATCTAAAATTAGACTGTGGCTGAGAAAATAAAATATCGACTCGGACATTGGCCAAAAAATTATTGAGACACATTGACAGAAAATAAAAGAAAGACACATTGACAGGAATATTGACAGATATCGAAACAACCAGTGACAGGAAACAAAAACAGAGACACAGATTATGAGACAGGAAAAAATATACCTAAACAAAGAAACAGACAGAAATAAATGAAAACAGAGAATAAAGAAAGAATAGGATACCGAAGCAGACAAGAAAGAGACACAGACAGACAGACAAAACAGACAGACAGGGACACCAGACCAAAAATAAAGTTACAAAGAATAAAGGTAACTGTTCTTTGTATCATTGTTCATACTTTTACCAAAACGAGAATTCTTTATTAACATATTTACTTAGTTTTGCCGCTACCACCACTGAAGAAACCCTTGTTATTCCCAGCCACGAGTTTATAATGCATCCTCGGGGCAAGAATACTGAGAGGTAGCGTGGGGGCAGCGCGTGCCCTCGTCCAGACTCAATACTCTGCTATCTGAATCAACATATTTTTACAGTTTTTCAAGGGTAAGGTAGCATGGAGAGGCGGAGGCAGGAGTACTATATTCGGTTAAGGTTCGTCCACACGTCTTCTTTAGAGAGGACGCATCACACACAAAGTTCAGGTGTTCAGTTACGGTTTAATATAGTAATATACCTGTGTTTAGTGTTTTCCTTTGATATTAAGCCCCATGATCTAAGGATGAATCAGTCGGCATGTTTTAAAAGGAGCCTGTCAGTAGATGAGAGTGTAGTGTTGAGGGAGAACACAAAGAACAATGGGAGTGTTGCTGGTTACTTGACTTACAACCGTGATAATCTTCCGGTCTTCTTCAACGCATGTCCTCTTTCAATGCATCTATAAACCATCCATAACGTCTTTCTCTCTTATACATAAGAAAATATAGTAGTAGTCACTGTCGTCTGCCTTTCCTTACCTCCTCCATTCATTTGTCTCCTCCTTACCCAAGAAATTTTTATCCCCCCTGTTGATAGTACTCGATTTCATGACGGGAGAGAAAAGGTTTTTGTAGCGAGTTAACGTATTTGGCGAGCTGCCAGGGGCTTATGTCAGGATCCACGCCGAGTCTCTGTCACGGGATTATATTTGAAAGGGATTAACTACATTGGCTCTGAATACATGAATACGCTTGCCACGATTTTTTTCCCACCGCTGGACTTGAAGCTAATCGGCCTCGAGGTACTGAGCACTTTAGTAAATAGTTTTAGCGCAGTCTCCCGTGGCGTGTGTGCGTCTGTTTGTGCATCTGTTCGTGTCCGCTAAGCCTCTTGTAATGAGGGAGCGAGGGATGCTTGTTGGAAGTGTTTCGTCTCCAGAATTTCACGAGTTTTGTGTGATGTGGGACTTTTAATTGCCTCCACCGTCTTGGGACTAGAGGGAGAGTACTAGACTAGACTAGAGGGAGTACTGAATTACGCAAGGCTAGGGCAAAATTGAGCAAGTTTGTCGTGTTGGCTCTTAGTTTGGGTTTATATCTGACACATTTGCTGTCTTGTGTTTACCCTGTGTCAGTCAGTCGCGTTGTTTTACTAAGCTTAGATTGTGGAAAGTCTTAAGAGTGTTTGCGAGTTCCGGTGTTCGTGTCAGGCAGCAGTTTGTGTAGATTTAAGGAAGGGAAGGTAGTGATGTAGGTTCGTGAGTGAAGAGTGGATGAGAGGGAAAGATGTGTGTGGTAGAGGAGTGTGGGGGAGTGGAATAAAGAGCTTTGAGAGGTGAGATGTAGCTTTGAGGATGATGGGATGGTTATACTAGTGAATACGTGTCCCCCCCCCCCTCTCTCTCTCTCTCTCTCTCTCTCTCTACCACCACCACCACCACCACCCTTAATAAGCTTAATATTCCCCACGGCTATAAAAGCTATCGGTAACATGATCGCCGCGCCGCTGTAATTAATGCTTGGAGGATTGAACCATCATCACGCTTATTGCCACCATCACCACCAGCACCACCACCCCTACCCCTCACTAGTGTTACAAGGAATAAACACTGAAAGCAAATATGTGTTATAAGTCACTGGTTCTATTTCTCTCTCTGTTCTCCTCTTCCTGTGCTGTATTCCTTGCTTCACCTTACTTCTAATGTCTCAAGAAGCTGTCTGATGGTGTGTTGGTTAATTCGAAAGAGAGAGAGAGAGAGAGAGAGGGTGCAAGGCAAGGTCTGCATAAATAGATAGAATTGAGATGGAAACAAAACTGTGGAATTTTTATCCTGTAATTGTATGACGAGAAACTAAAGAGATAAAGAGATTACGGACAGCAGAAATAGAATGTAAGGTAAAGGTATTCTGTAGAGGATAAACACAAGAAAATATACTTAGAGATAACAACATACGACCATAAGAAAGCAAGGGAAGCTACAGGAAGCCGTCATACCCACACGTGGCAATCCCTCTCAACAGACAATGGACTCGTAGAAAGGAACAAAAATTTAAACAGTGATTGTCTGTCTATGAGATATGCGTCGCTCAAAAACAAAACAAAAAAAAATCTACCTTTTTAATACTGGCAAACCAACACAACACAAGAAGCTGAAAAGAACACGAAGGTAGAAAATAACATGAATTTTTGCCACATGAATGAAAGATGCTCACTCAAACGTAGAAATGAAAATACCTCAATATCTGCCTTCTGGGACACGAGAGAAGCCACAACACGCAGGCAAGGAGGGAGGGAGACAGGGAGAGGAAGAATACCCCCTTAGGTGCGGTAGGATAAGAGAGTAGCGGCGAGGAGGCAAGAAGTGTTGTCATTGCCCCGCGAGTGTCAGCTTAAGGGTGTGCAGTCGGGAGGCGCCACCAGCCAGCCTCCCTCGCCAGGCGCTGTGTGTTCTCCTGCAGGGGCTCTGTGTGGCCAGGCACTGAGGGTACGACTGTAATGGCACGATGTCCTGTTGTTGTTGTTGTTGTTGTTGTTGTTGTTGTTGTTGTTGTTGTTATCTTCTTTTTCCAACAAATATGATTCATACTCATTTTCTTCTTCTACTACTACTTCTTCCGTCTCCTTTTCCTCCTCCTCCTCCTCCTCCTCCTCCTCCTCCTCCTCCTCTTCCTCCTCCTCTACCTCCCTCTTCGCTATCCTATATCTCACTTTAGATTAGATAGTTTGATTTATCACAGGCTGCCTCGTAAACACACACACACACACACACACACACACACACACACAAAGGAAGAGCTGCTATTTGTTCTTTATTAATGTTCCTTCTCCTACTACTACTACTACTACTACTACTACTACTACTACTACTACTATCTAACATAAGCTAACCTACGTGCCGTCACCACAACCTCTTCTAATGCTAATGCCTCCTCTGGTCTGCCCCCGACACGTCCTCTCTATATTAAGACGCAGACGTGAGGGAAATGTGTGTGATAGACATCCGGTCCGTCTGTAGAATTATCACATTATTATGGTGTCAGAGAGAGAGAGAGAGAGAGAGAGAGAGAGAGAGAGAGAGAGAGAGAGAGAGAGAGAGAGAAATTAGAGTAGAGTTTTCTCTCTTGAAGGAAAAATTTGGTCCTTTCTGTATGTGTGTGTGTGTGTGTGTGTGTGTGTGTGTGTGTGTGTGTGTGTGCGTGTGTGTGTGTGTGTTTGTGTGTGTGTGTGTCTGTCGGTGTCAATGTCTCGCCTCAGTATCTCGAGGGAGGGAAATTGTTATCACTGAAAACTTGTGAAGGAGAGAGAGAGAGAGAGAGAGAGAGAGAGAGAGAGAGAGAGAGAGAGAGAGAGAGAGAGAGAGAGAGAGAGAGAGAGAGAGAGAGAGAGAGAGAGATAAAGGTGATAGAAAGAGAGGAACATCCCCAACAGGAAGGCATCTGGTAGAGGAGGAGGAGGAGAAGGAGGAGGAGAAAAAGTAAGGTGCAAAGGAAGAGGAAAAAGAGGGAGAAAAAAAAGGCTGAATAATACAGTAGAGAAGAAAAGGAGGTGGTGGCGGTAGTGGTAGAGAGAGAGAGAGAGAGAGAGAGAGAGAGAGAGAGAGAGAGAGAGAGAGAGAGAGAGAGAGAGAGAGAGAGAGAGAGTTAACACAGATTGACTCTATTGACCAGTTGTTAGCACTACCTCAAGGAAAGGCAGTGTGATGTAACCTCTTCTCCCAGCCCCCCCCCCTACTCCCCTCCCTCCCGCCCCTTACTATTTCCCAACTCCTCACTGCTCCTAGATAAACGTCTCCTCCTCCTCCTCCTTCTCGTCGTCCTCTTCCTCCTCCTCCTCCTCCTCCTCCTCTTCCTTGTTTTTATTCTTGTTCTTGTTTTTCTTGTTTTTTGTTTCTTGTTCTTGTTTTTTTCTTTTCTCGTTCGTGTTGCTTTGTTGTTATTGTTGTTGTTGTCTTCGTTGTTGTTGTTGTTCTTAGCCTTCGTCTTCGTCTTCGTCTTCTTAGCCGTCTTTATAGCCTTTATCTTCGTCTTCCCCATGGTCTCCTCTCCCCCCACGCCAGCACGACACCACATCCCTCCCATCAGTAGATCCATTTCAGAATTTAATCTCTCAGCAACAGATCTATTGTTATTTTTGCTCTTTTACTTATATATATATATATATATATATATATATATATATATATATATATATATATATATATATATATATATATATATATATATATATATATATATTTTTTTTTTTTTTTTTTTTTTTTTTTTTTTTTTTTTTTTTCACCTACCAGTATTTTTGCATCCATTTATATTCCTTCTCCTCCTCCTCCGCCTCCTCCACCGCCGCCGCCGCCGCCTCCCACAGATGCCCTCGTTTTCCTCTTACAAGAAAAAACCGGAATCTGGAAGCGGAAATCCAATCCCTTGAGTCTGCCCTGAACACTATTAGCGGCGGCGGTAATATTCACAGCAGCTTGGGATGGCAGTAGCTGGAGGGAGGCAGAGAGAGAGAGAGAGAGAGAGAGAGAGAGAGAGAGAGAGAGAGAGAGAGAGAGAGAGAAATTGCCCTTATTCTGAACGCTTTCCTCTCTCATCTTGTCTATTTTCCAAGGCCACTGAAATGATTAGCTAGGTTCTCAAGAGTGTTTCTCCAGTTTCTGCTGTTAATGACGTAGAAATCTCATTAATTTGCCACTAGAACCGTAGAAATGCTGTTAGAAACTCGTGTAACATCAACTAGAGTCTTTTGAATGTAGTAGAGGCACGGTGCAGAAGTGTTTAAGAATACGATGGAAGGAGAGGGAAAGTGAGGGAGGTATTGTGGTATGGTGGGTCTTCTCGTCTTAGATCTCAGAGGGGAGATGAGTAATTTTGGTTTTTCTTTCTCCCCTCTTCACTCTGAGGAGGAAGGAGGGAAGGAAAGGAGATAGGGAAGGTGATGGGCGGAGTGAGACGAAACGGTGCTGTTGTCGTGGTGAGTGAAGTGTTTAGCGGTGTGGTGTTGAGTGTTGTGGCGGTGAAGGGAGCATGTAGTGTTTCTCTCTCTCTCTCTCTCTCTCTCTCTCTCTCTCTCTCTCTCTCTCTCTCTCTCTCTCTTTATTTATTGAATTCATAACTTAAATTCCTTTTCTTGCGATATTTTGTCAGACTTTTAATTTTATATCTCATTCGCCGGAAAAGTAAACACACACACACACACACACACACTTTTAAACCAAATACCTCCTTTAATACGAGTATACACGAGGAAAATCATGCGAACACCAATATCTAAGTAAGTGCACGCTATTTTACAGCTACACTTAGCATCCCGCTTGGCAGATCTCGCCTCGCACCGCCCTAAGTGGGAGGAAAAAGTAAGATTAATAAGAAACAGGTGGTAGAGAGAAGCTTAGCGGAGGCTGAGAGAAAGAGTGCGTTGAAGGGGAAGATACCAGCAGGAGTGAGGGAAGCAATAAGGAGCGGGAAATAAGGATGAAATAAACGGAACACTTTGCACAGATTGATTAATAGGAAAGATGTGCAAGAAAGCAGTGAAGGAATGAACAGATAGATAGATAGAGAGATAGATAGATAGAAGAAAGATAAAATAACACAGAAGAAAGTGAAAATAACACAAATAGCAACACTGAAATGAGATAAAACACACAAAACACCACTACACATTGTAAGAAAGAGCAAACTGATGTAACGAAATGAGAACAGGTAAATTGAGGTGGTGGTGGTGGTGGTGGTGCTGGTGGAAGTGGCGATGCAGAGTTACAAGTATGAGGCAGAGAAGGGAAGGGGAAAAGGAAGGGGACTAGAAGGGGACTGGAAGGGGCTGGAAGGGGCTGGAAGGGAAAGGCCGGATCCATTACACCACGGAATGTTGCCAGGAAGGGGAAAAAAAAAAACACCGCGCTTGTAACTTTTTAATGGATGTAAGATAGTTGTGGGGAAAATATATATGAAGGGAAACCGTGAAGGGATAAAAAAAAAAAAAAATATATATATATATATATATATATATATATATATATATATATATATATATATATATATATATATATATATATATATATATATATATATATATATATATATATATATATAAAGGAAATATTAGAACTAGCATGGCGTCATTGGAGTGTAGAGTTTCTGAGAATGTAAAAAGGGAAATGAGAAGAAATTTTTACCTAATGTGTCACTATGAGGGGAGGTGAAACTCTCTCTCGGTGCGGGAATGTTGTGAGGGGAATGTGAGGGCGAAGATACGGCCGCAAGAGGAGAGAGTAGAGGCTTAGTTGTCCCTTGAGGGGATGCCAGGTGTGTTTGTGTATGTGTGTGTGTGTGTGTGTGTGTGTGTGTGTATGTGTGTGTGTTTACTTTATGAATGTGTATCTTAGTTGAGTAATTACTGATGCATATATTATTACTGCTCTCTCTCTCTCTCTCTCTCTCTCTCTCTCTCTCTCTCTCTCTCTCTCTCTCTTCCTTTTCCTCCTTTCTTCCCTCCTTACTATCATTCTTCTCTCCCTCATTCCTCCTTCATCACTCACCATCTTTCATCTTCCCTTCCTTCCCTCTCTTCTTCCCGTACACACACACACACAGAGAGAGAGAGAGAGAGAGAGAGAGAGAGAGAGAGAGAGAGAGAGAGAGCGAGAGAGAGAGAGAGAGAGAGAGAGAGAGCTCTTTTACTCAATATAGGAAAATAAAACTATCCAACTGAATGTGTGTGTGTGTGTGTGTGTGTGTGTGTCGCAGGGCAGATCTCTCTCTCTCTCTCTCTCTCTCTCTCTCTCTCTCTCTCTCTCTCTCTCTCTCTCTCTCTCTCTCTCTCTCTCTTAAAATTGCTTTGGTTTCACTTCCCAGAGTACGAGTATGTTTTCAGTGTGTGTGTGTGTGTGTGTGTGTGTGTGTGTGTGTTGTTTTGATATACTGTTTTATCGTGGGCTGGCAGGATAGGTACTAAGGGAGGGAGTGTGTGTGTGTGTGTGTGTGTGTGTGATGTTTGCTTCTAGTTAAAACTCCCCCAGCTCTCAACTATCTGGGTCAGTGACTTTGTGTACAACACTTGAAAACAAACTCGCGCTCCGGCAATAGCTTACGAAGGCAAACTGAGGTGTATATTTTATAATGTTGTTCCTCCGCTGGCGTCTGGTTCTGGGGTACGATTTTATTCCTTCAAAATGTGTTCTGGTAAGAGTTTATTCTTTATAAACGTGTTCCTGGTACAGTTTTCTGCCTTATAGGTTTGGCTGAAAAAACAAGTGGTTTTAATTTGTTATACTTGTTGATATATATATATATATATATATATATATATATATATATATATATATATATATATATATATATATATATATATATATATATATATATATATATATATATATATATATATATATATATATATATATATATATATATATATATATATATATATATATATATATATATATATATTGCCTGGTATGGTTATAATGGTTTATCTATTTGTTAGTTCATTTAGAATTATCTACGATGTTGGCCTGAATACTTAGAGAGAGAGAGAGAGAGAGAGAGAGAGAGAGAGAGAGAGAGAGAGAGAGAGAGAGAGAGAGAATAGTGATGGATTAATTCCAGTCTCAAAAAAAGAACTATAATTCATAGTTTTGTACCATTACTTAAAGATATGAAACACATAAGGATTGAGTCACTTCATAATTTAAATTTAATCGTTCATTTGACTTTGTTCTATTGAAGCTTTAGGCCCTTATTATTAACTCATCACATTATGTATTTAAATTTTTTTACATATTCGTCAATATAGTAGGAGGTGGATAGTTTTTTACTGATCCCATGGGTATATTGTTTTTAAATATTCAATGAAAGACGTTTGGAGAACGTCAAACTTTCTTTGCCACAGAGAGAATGAGAGGACGGGTAAGAGCTGTAGCTGCTTATTTTATTTTTATTTTTATTTTTATTTTTCATGTTTTAATAAGCTTGCTGTTGTCGTAGGTCGTAGTTATGGTAGATAAGACTTAAACTGATCGCCAGTCAGTTAGGGAGGATGAAAGAAAACTGATTATTGGCCAAAAAGAGATGTGGGAAGGAGCTGCTGCCGGTGATATAATTAATCTTTCTAAGTCTCAATGAGCTGTTGTCGTAGGTTACCACAATGATAGATAAGCGCTTGATAGTTTTGATAAGTATCCCTTGACAGGAAATATTTCAGGAACACTTGCTAATGTTATGAGAGGACAGAGTTGATCCACGCGGCCGTTTTCTCGTCATAACCAGAGATGATTAGTGTTATACGACTCTTATATACTTTGATTTTCGTGTGTCAGTGCGTCATGTTGGTCATCTTGTTAAGTAGCTTGGGTAAAGCTGAGTGAGGAATGAGTCTGCAGCGTAGGATTACTGAGACTGACGTGGCTTGGTTGAAGCGAAGTGTGGTGTCCTCCGTGGTGTGCACATGCCGTGGTATAGGTGCGGTGTGCTGTGGTCAGGTGTTGTTTGATGTGTGCTTGTCGTGGTGGTGTGTGGTGTGGTGGTGTACTGAGGTATAGTGGGGCCGAGATCTGGTGTAAGTGTGGTGTGGTGTGACTAAGGTGTTGTGGGTTTATGTGTAGTGTGGCGTGTGGTGTGGTGAGGCCTAGACTTGCTTCAGGTTTGGTGTGGCTGAGGTATTGTGGGGTGTGGTACGTCGTGGTGTGACAGGTTGTGTGGTGTGTGGTGTGGTGTGACTGTTGTGTGGTTCGTGGTGTGACAGGTGAATGCAGATGAACAGCACAGTGCATTGACACACTCCCTGTAGTACATGAAATTTCACTAAACCTGTCATTATACTTCATGAGATTTATGAGTCCATCCTTTGAGTGCCATTGTGTCCACTTATGCACCTTTGTATTGCATGGGTGGAGTTTGTTAGCCTGATTGATCACACAGCATGGGAGGACAGAGGTGGGAGGGTAAGGCAAGGGAGGGGAGCAGAAGGGACAAGAGGAAGCTAAGCTAGGATGTGATTAGGGCACCTTGTATATACATATTTCCTTGGTCCTGCATCTCCTCTTATTTTTGGGGGGGCTGTTACTGACAATAACTACATTATTCACTTAGGTGATGGCAGGAAAAATTTGTTGTGACGTGCATGAGGAGGGTAGGTTTGATTTAAGTCAAATTATTTAAGTTTATTTAAATTATAGTAAAAAATAATTATTTAAATCAAAATTAAATATACTGTATTCAAAATTATTGAAATGTTACATTGGGTCAAATATCTAATGATATATATATATATATATATATATATATATCGTATATATATATAATATATATATATATATATATATATATATATATATATATATATATATATATATATATATATATATATATATATATATATATATATATATATATATATATATATATATATATATATATATATATATATATATATATATATATATATTTTTTTTTTTTTTTTTTTTTTTTTTTTTTTTACTGTACTTTTATGTTTGATTGGAGTTCCACTTCTTTTTCTTTGTATTTATGTATAGTTACTTTAACCTAACAGATCTGATTAAGCTATGATTTTTATGTGAAAAACTCCTCTTGGGTAATGTACACTTATCCCCCAGCTATAGCGGGTTTTGCTAACGCGGTTTAAAGCTATCACGGGAACAATAAAAAACACATTAAATGGGCTAACGCGAATCCTAGTGGAGCTATCGCGGCCCATGAGTCGTTATATGTCCAGGATGTTCACGTGACAGCTACGTCATATTTCTTGGCCAGATTCGCTTGCTAATTGGCTGAATTTGACTGACATATTAGGCCGTGATTGGCTTGCACACTCCCGCTTCCTTATCCAGCCACTCTCCCGCTCCCCCATCCCTCTAGTCCCTCCCGCCACAGTTGACTGAGTGGCACGTGCCGTGGTGAATCTTAAGGTCACGCGTGTGTATCTCGGGACAATGGCCTCTACTCCCCCTCCTGGCCACCCAGGGAGATCGCTACCACCCAACCCGACCCAGCGAAAGGCAACAGCGGCGCCTGGGAAAGAAATCAAGAAGAGGAAGAACCTTACATATGCTGTGAAATATTAGATAGTGAAATTGATCGAAAGTGGACAAAGTAAAAGTTCAGTGGGCGCTAAGTTCGGCATCAACGAGTCTACAGTGAGAGGTATTTACCTTAAGAAGGACCACATTAAGGCACATATGAACCTCACTAGTGATAGTGCTGGACATAATGCTGTGCGAAGCTCAAATCATGTCCTCCTCAAGACTGATCTATAAATCATGGTGAGATGAGGGAAAAAAAAAGGTGCCAATATGTTGAATTGTGTTGCTACTCTGGCGGGCCACGAACAATTTTTTTTTTTCCTATGTATTCTTAACAATGGCTATCGCGTTTTTAGCTATCACGGCGATGTTAAGGGACCAATTTCTCGCGATAGCTGGGGGTTGAGTGTATATTAAAGTACAGTTTCATTTAACATTGGCCAAGTTTGATACAAGAAAATGGCCTCATAAGACTGAAACAAATAGTTACTGGAACAACCCCTAAACCCCTAAAGGACAGGAACATTCCTCATGGACACCCCTCCAACCTGGGCTGGTTTTGACAATTCAGTGAAAATAGGTCATGTTCCATCAATTTCTCAACTCTGCTTTGACCAACTACTTAACATGTAATAGCATCACACTTATCAATTCTTCCTCTTCAATCTTCTGCCACCGTGAACTTTGGAAAATTTGAAATTAAGGCCACAAAATGCAGGTCAACTATAGAAGCCACCTGCCTCTACATTGCATCAACTATAGACACCATCCACCCTATAAGGGTTAAACCAGTAAAGTGCCTGGAAGGCGATTGACGAGCGAAGCTGTCAGTAATGAAACAGTGGAAGCACCCTGCAGATTGTGCACTTGACTAATATTCAGATCACTCTAGCAAAAAACATTGCAAGAGTCGAATGGTTGTGCTATTTACTGTTGGATAGGAAATTTCGTTTTGTGTTTATTGGTGTCCACTTTTGTTGAGACAAACAAAAGTTGATGAAAACCTGCAAAAACTGAAGTTTGGTTTACAAAATCCCAATTTTTACACACTTCTACTTTTTACAAGTTACCCTTTGACTTCAGCCAATAGAAGAGATGAAAGCTATATTATATAAAATTGATAGAGTTGTGCTGTCATATGGTGCAAATTTTGTTACAATCGGCTATGTTGTTGAAGAGATATTAGTGTTTGAAGAGTGTTATAGTTGAGCTGGGCTGGATCAGGCAGCTCAAAATGAAACAACAATCTCCTTAGAAAACTTTGCTTTTGCCTGTAATAAAAGAATTGATTTATATAAAAAATCTGATGTAAATCAAATAAATAGATTTTTTATTTTATTAGTTTTAAATCATGATTTTATTCAACTCTTGTACAAATATGTTTTGTTACTTTTGTTATGTTAGTTTTAATTGCAATGTTGCTTTCAAGGGACAAGAATGTACAGCAAGAACTTGCAGAACTCGGACAGAAGTGAATTACCGGATCTGAACACCTGAGTAGGTAAAGAAGCACAGCTGCACAAGCAAAGAAGAAACACTACTACCATGAATGCCCAAGACTTGTATGACAATGTGCTGCAGGGAAGAGAGCGTAAGTCATTTCAGTTCAGTGATGATAACTTCTCACCCAAGTCTAACCTGGCTGTGTCCCCACACTACACCACCCTCTCTGGCACTCCATGCCGATGACTCACTCTCCTCCAGTACTTGTGACACGCCTCGGTCCAGCCTCTTTGACTCAACTGAATTTTCAATCAGCTTATCGCCAGACAACCATGGTTCCAACTGTGGGCACATTTATCCCATAGAACGATCACATTCAGAAATGGGTGCCAGTACTGTGGAGACCAAACTCAGGAAACTGGATCCACTCAGGTCATCCTCTGACCCAGAGATGAATTGTTGCCACTCGGAAACTCATGTCTATAATGAAGGCTTTAAACAAAAGTTATAAATGTGAAGAGAATCTCACTGGTGACTTCTCCAAGGCTCTGTTGCTTCCTATCCTTGAGATTGGGAAACACCCAGACCTTCAGTCTATAAGTGTTCATACTCTAGCTGATGTTATTAAGGGCAAGTACAATGATAAACTTGCCTCCTGCAGAATTATTGACCGTAGGTACCCGTATGAATATGACGGAGGGCACATAAAGGGGGCAGAATTGTGGCACTTGCCAGAGTTAGTGACTCAGAACCCGAGAGCTAAGAAAGGTGTTTCACTTATGCCACTATAAGGCCTTCCTTGAGCTTATTTCATTATTTTCCCTATATCATTCTCTCCATCTTATGTTCTACAGTCCCTCCTTTCTAATGCATGAGACTTGCATTGCTCAAACTAAACTTTTATTGGGCTTATTAGAAATTAGGTCATTTATTGTTTAATTGTGTTATTTTACTGAGGATGTTTAATATTTTCATGTCATTCATCCATTAACAAACCTTTTTATTGGCTTTATTAGAGATTAGGTAATTTATTTTATTTAATTGTGTTATTTGACTGAGGTTGTTTAATATTTTCATGTCCTTCATTCCTTCCTGTCAAATTCATTAACCTTGCAATGTTCAGACAACATTTGTATAGTGTGAATACTTTGGTATTTTTTGTTTTGTTTTACTGAGATTGTTTAATATTTTTATATCATCCACAAATTCACAGAACTTGCAATACTTAAACAAAACCTCTAATCTCTGGATTGGAGATCAGGCATTCTGTTCTGTCTTACTGTGTTCTGTTTTACTTATATAATCTGTGGATTGGAGATCAGGCATTCTGTTCTGTCTTACTGTGTTCTGTTTTACTTATTTAATCTGTGGATTGGAGATCAGGCATTCTATTCTGTCTTACTGTGTTCTGTTTTACTTATTTTCATATGTCCTGTCAAATTTGTGAGACTCAGAATACTCAAACAAAATTTGCAATGTATGGATTGCAGATTAGGTATTTTATTCTGTTTCATTGTGTTCTGTTTCACTAAGATTATTTAATATTTTCAGCCCAAGAGTGACACCACCATTGATGAGAAACCCGAGGACAACCTCTGGCTACAACTGGGCTTTACTGTGGACTCTGAGACAGGTAAGCTTTGGTGATCATTAGCTTTAGTCATCAATACTTAATTAGCATTGGTGAAAACTAGTGTGCATTCTTTCATTTATTTTTAAGAGGTGGCCATTTCTGTGATGGTGGTGCCTTAAGCTGACCAATGTTCTTTTATGTAGAGAGACAAGAATATGATGTACTATCTAACAATTTAATATTGTCTTAGCTAAGTAAATGCTCACATTTGGCCAGTTATAAAGACCTGGCCATTTCTGCAACAGTAGCATTTCATGTTGACTGAAGTTTTACCATCTTAGAGAGAGAAAAAAAAAGGATGCATTCATTGTGTAGCTATTCATATATTAGCTGACACTGTGCCTCCATGATAAAGCGGGTCGTGTGCTTGACTATGAATCTGTGGGCCCTGATTTGAATCTGGGCTGGGGCAGTTGATGCATAGTTCACCCATTTGTCATCCTTTGGATTGGTTGGTAAAGACTACCTGTGGAAGCATGGGGAAGGTAAACTATGGAAAATTGAATATCCCTTACCTCTGTGCCCTTGGGTAAGGGATATAATCCATCTCAGTTTCAGTGGTGTACACGGAGATGAGGTCATGTGCAGCTATAACTTGTGCTCCCAATTTTACCTTGACCTCAGATGTATGCTCATGAATGCCTGTTTATGTCTGTGATGCACAGTTGCAGGGTCTTTTAATCAGAATGAGTATGGTATGGTCTCGTGGAATGTCAGTTCACCTATTAATGCTTAGATTTCTTCATAAATACCTCTTCTAGTGTCTCAGGCACATTGACAATCTGCTGAAGATATTGGTAATGCTCCATACTCTTGGATATCTTGGTGTTGAAGGTTTGGATCAAGGTATAAGCTAGCTAACTCTCTCTCTCTCTCTCTCTCTCTCTCTCTCTCTCTCTCTCTCTCTCTCTCTCTCTCTCTCTCTCTCTCTCTCTCTCTCTCTCTCTCTCTCTCTCTCTCTCTCTCTCTCTCTCTCTCTCTCTCTCTCTCTCTCTCTCTCTCTCTCTCTTGCTTTCATTAATGATTCATGATTCAGAGTCCTGCAGAAAGAGTGAAGTCTGTGCTGCTTGGCAGATGCAGATGACAAGGTTGATCTTAACTTAGTATTTTGGAAAGGTAGGATTGGCTTGGTTTGATGCTGAAATTGGCTGCTCCTGGCTTGTTCCTTACTCCTGATAGAATGACCCAATTTGAAGTCTGGTATTCCTTCCATCACTACATTAAAATCTACTTCCTCATTCTCTTCTTTGCTTTCTCATGGTGAACTGCTGGTGACATTTGATTCTCCTTTGTTGTAAGGAGAGCTGTAGCCTCTGTATGGGAGACATTAAAGGAAGTATCCACTTTCAGTGGCTTCATATCCATAGTCTGAGTGTAACATTCTGGAGTGATATGTGGTGAAAAGATCCTTCTCTTGATCTGATCCTTAATGCAGCATCTCTGTTTGTGCATTCATGACAGTTCTCCAATCATCACTAATAAACATGACCTCTTCTTTGTTTCACAGATATCCCTCTTACATATGATGCTCTTCACACCATCTGTCCATTTCATTTCTGGTTCTCTTCTCAGCCTTACACCTCACACATCCTCACCACTTAGCCCTGTTCTTCCTCTCAGCATGCCCAAATCATTAGTGATAGGAGGTATAAAGCCCCTCAATTTGTTTGGGACTGGAATTGCTTATGGTCCTGATGTCCAAGGCACTGCACTTTATACCTCATGGTAGAAATATTTGTCCCACCTTCAGATATATTTTTCAAGTGTTTTTCTGATGTTTGCGGAAGGCATGTTATTGTCATTACACTTTCTGCTCTACTCAGTCAGCCTATTCTCTTTCCACACCAGTTATCCTTCACACTTCATTGTTCACAACTGACTCATTATTCAATCCTTATGTGTTACTCCAGACATACTCTTCAGATATCTCATCTCAATGACATTCATTTTCCCTCTCTCCTTGGTTTCCGAGTCTCATGTTTCAGTTTCATTAAATATAGTCACCACTAATACCCCATCCTAAAAGTTTTCTTTGCATTTATTGGAGGTAAAATACATCCATATATATACAGTTTTCAGTCTTCCCCACACCTTTCTTGCATCATTCATTCTAATTTTCATTCATGCACATATTCTTCCATCCACAGCAACTTACAAACCTAAGCTGCTTAAAACAGGCTACTTCATATGGTCTTAATCACCTATATCTTCCCACCTGGTTGGTATCCTCCTTGAAGAGGGTAGCCAGGTCAAGACACATACAAGATGCCTTGTCTTATTGTAGAAACAAAAATACTGAAGAGAAATTCCCTCTCCTTTCACTGCACCCCTCTCAGTTACCTTTTCTAAAAGAAGCAGTATTTTTTTCAAGGTAGCTGTTAAGTGTACAGTGAGGCTGTATCTTCCTGCCACAGAAGGGAATCTTGACTATAACCAACAGAAATGAGCAGATAACATGATCGGGTTTTGCACAACAATGCACAATGAGGTTGCTGCTTTATGTGTCTTCCTACCACAGAAGGGAATCTTGACTATAACTAATGGAAATGAGCAGATGAAATGATTGGGTTTAGCACAGCAGTGCACAATGAGGTTGCTGCTTCATTATGATGGCACACTTTGCCTTATGATTACTAGTTATCTCCATATATATTATATGAATGTGAAATAGCCAGAACTTCAGCCAGCTTGAAGTACAGTTCCCTCTACTTCCATGTTCATCACTTAGCATTGCCAGTGTGTGAATTGTCTGCTGTGAACCACTGCACCTGATTCGACTTACATCCAAGACACGTTCCACTCGTTATGAGTAAGAGGGAGGGTGATGGAGGGATTGATGAGATTTGTCTGAGGTATGAGTGAAAGCAGGTGGTTCACAACATTGGCAGTGCTAAGTGATGAACATGGAAGTGGAGGGGACTGTACTGATTTACAAATTATATGAAATTTCATGCACAGTGTTATCTCATAAGGAAACAGTATTGTACTTCACTCTAGCAGCATTGCATTTGCCTCAAATGCCCCACCACTAAGTCATCCTTGGTAACCTGCCAGGAGGAGGCAGTAGACACCTGCCGAAACGATAATTACTCCCAGTGAGGTCTAAAGCACTGTTCAGGGGGTGCTGTGAACTTATCATTAAACCCAGCTGTGACCTCACTGAATGTTTCCCTTTGTGTCTCACAACACAAGGGGGCAGTCACAGCCTGCCCTCTAAAGACAACTCTCTTCCTCCACACAAAACTACAAGCACCTAATAACACACACACCCTTCACTCAAAAATTTTAAAATCATGGCGACTCCTACACCAGCCTCGGAGTCCCCATCTGGGGAGGGGACCATAAATGTCCCCAGGTCGGACTGCCTTTCTGTCGACGACCCTAAGTGTCTTGACACCCCCCTCAACTTTTTCTTCATTAACTTCTGCAACATTCGCGGTCTAAGATCTAATTTTCAATCTGTAGAACACCACCTCTCCTCTTCTAAACCTCATCTTCTTTTCCTCACTGAAACTCAGGTGTCTGAGGCAACTGACAGTAGCCCCTTTTCTGTTCCCTCCTACTTTCTCTATCCTCATTTTTTATCCAAAGCTGGATGCTGCATTTATGTGCGCAATGACTTAACCTGCTCTCGTGCCCACGCTCTTGAATCTTCCGAGTTTTCCACCATCTGGCTACGACTACAGAGTCATTCTCATACTAAATTTATCTGTGCTGTATACCTCTCTCCTAACTCCTCTGATTATAAGAAATTCTTTGACTACTTAACTTCCAAAGTGGAGCACATTCTGACCCTCTTCCCTTTTGCAGAGATCTCCATTCTTGGAGACTTCAATGTTCACCACCAGCTTTGGCTTTCCTCTCCCTTCACTGACCATCCTGGTGAACTAGCCTACAACTTTGCTATCCTCCATGACCTAGAGCAATTGGTGCAACACCCTACTCGTATTCCTGACCGTCTTGGAGATACGCCCAACATTCTTGACCTTTTCCTGACCTCTAATCCTTCTGCTTATGCTGTCACCCTTTCTTTTCTGTTGGGCTCCTCCGATCACAATCTCATATCTTTATCTTGTCCTATCACTCCAATCCCTCCTCAGGATCCCCCTAAGCGAAGGTGCCTCTGGCGTTTTGCCTCTGCTAGTTGGGGGGACCTGAGGAGGTATTTTGCTGATTTTCCTTGGAATGATTACTGCTTCCGTGTTGGAGACCCGTCTTTGTGTGCTGAGCGCATAACAGAGGTGATAGTGTCTGGCATGGAGGCGTACATTCCTCACTCTTTTTCTCGTCCTAAACCTTGGTTTAACACAGCTTGTTCTTGTGCTATACATGATAGAGAGGTGGCCCACTAAAGGTACTTAAGCCTTCCATCACCAGAATCTCATGCACTTTATATTTCTGCCCAGAACCATGCCAAGTCTGTTCTCCAACTAGCCAAAAACTCCTTCATTAACAGAAAATGTCAAAACCTTTCAAGATCTAACTCCCCTCGTAATTTCTGGCATCTAGCCATAAAATATCTCCAATAACTTTACTTCTTCTTCTTTCCCTCCTCTACTTCAGCCAGATGGCACCACTGCTATCACATCTATTTCTAAAGCTGAACTCTTTGCTCAAACCTTTGCTAAAAACTCTACCTTGGACGATTCTGGGCTTGTTCCTCCCTCTCCTCCACCCTCTGACTACTTCATGCTACCTATTAAAATTCTTCACAATGATGTTTTCCATGCCCTTGCTGGCCTAAACCCTCGGAAGGCTTATGGACCTGATGGGGTCCCTCCTATTGTTCTCCGAAACTGTGTCTCCGTGCTTGCACCTTGCCTAGTCAAACTCTTTCAGCTCTGTCTGTCAACATCTACCTTTCCTTCTTGCTGGAAGTTTGCCTACATTCAACCTGTTCCTAAAAAGGGTGACTGCTCTAATCCCTCAAACTACCGTCCTATTGCTTTAATTTCCTGCTTATCTAAAGTTTTTTAATCTATCCTCAACAGGAAGATTCTTAAACATCTATCACTTCACAACCTTCTATCTGATCGCCAGTATGGGTTCCGTCAAGGCCGCTCTACTGGTGATCTTCTAGCTTTCCTTACTGAGTCTTGGTCATCCTTTAGAGATTTTGGTGAAACTTTTGCTGTTGCCTTGGACATATCAAAAGCCTTTGATAGAGTCTGGCACAAAGCTTTGATTTCCAAATTACCCTCCTACGGTTTCTATCCTTCTCTCTGTAATTTCATCTCAAGTTTCCTTTCTGACCGTTCTATTGCTGCTGTGGTAGACGGTCACTGTTCTTCTCCTAAATCTATTAACAGTGGTGTTCCTCAGGGTTCTGTCCTGTCACCCACTCTCTTCTTATTATTCATTAATGATCTTCTAAACCAAACTTCTTGTCCTATCCACTCCTACGCTGATGATACCACCCTGCACTTTTCCACGTCTTTTCATAGACGTCCAACCTTTCAGGAGGTAAACATATCACGCAGGGAAGCCACAGAACGCCTGACTTCTGATCTTTCTAAAATTTCTGATTGGGGCAGAGCAAACTTGGTATTGTTCAATGCCTCAAAAACTCAATTCCTCCATCTATCAACTCGACACAACCTTCCAGACAACTATCCCCTCTTCTTCAATGACACTCAACTGTCCCCCTCTTCTACACTGAACATCCTCGGTCTGTCTTTTACTTATAATCTGAACTGGAAACTTCACATCTCATCTCTAGCTAAAACAGCTTCTATGAAGTTAGGTGTTCTGAGACGTCTCCGCCAGTTTTTCTCACCCCCACAGCTGCTAACTCTGTACAAGGGCCTTATCCGTCCATGTATGGAGTATGCTTCACATGTCTGGGGGGGTTCCACTCATACTGTTCTTCTAGACAGGGTGGAATCAAAAGCTTTTCATCTCATCAACTCCTCTCCTCTAACTGACTGTCTTCAGCCTCTCTCTTACCGCCGCAATGTTGCATCTCTAGCTGTCTTCTACCGCTATTTTCATGCTTACTGCTCTTTTGATCTTGCTAACTGCATGCCTCCCCTCCTTCCGTGGCCTCACTGCACAAGACTTTCTTCTTTCTCTCACCCCTATTCTGTCCACCTCTCTAACGCAAGAGTTAACCAGTATTCTCAATCATTCATCCCTTTCTCTGGTAAACTCTGGAACTCCCTGCCTGCTTCTGTATTTCCACCTTCCTATGTCTTGAATTCCTTCAAGAGGGAGGTTTCAAGACACTTATCCACCAATTTTTGACCACTGCTTTGACCCTTTTATGGGACTGGCATTTTAGTGGGCATTTTTTTTTTATTAGATTTTTGTTGCCCTTGGCCAGTATCCTTCCTACATAAAAAAAAAAAAAACCTTGGTAACCTGTAAGATATTAACCACCCGTCACTGTGGATTAGCCAGCACGTCTTGCTGGTAGAGAATGCATTTTTTTTTTTATTAGTGAGTGGAAGCATCAGTCAGTGGCAGTGTTACCATGTTCAATTACCTGCTCTTGGCAGAATCACTGTGACAGCATTGGTGAAACAGAGCATAATAAGGTTAGGAAAGTAGGTTAGGAAAGACTAAGATTTACAGGCTAAAACATGAGGAAATTAATGCTTGTGGATGTAAAAATAAGTATGTTTGGAGGTGCTCAGTCTTGGCTACCTTAAGGGAGACATCAGCCTGATATAGAGATAGATAGGAAGGAAAATATATTTGTTATCTAAGACTAAGATGCAGAATAAGATATGGGAGAATGCTTGTGTGTGTAATTGTAAATATGTTTATAAACATGGTGTTGCTTTTTTTTTCTTTTTTTTTTTTTTTTTTTTTTTAAGGAGGATCTAAACTTGATATATAGGTAGATAGAAAGGACAAAGCCAATTTTGATTTTTCATTTCAGTATGTTCATGAGTGCAGTTTATTTTTAATAAAAAGGAGATTCTTATCTGCCTTATCTCAGGGTGATAGAAATGACAGAGCCATTCTGACTTGTCTGCATAGTACATACATAAGTACATATGATCAAATAGAATATGATTTATCTCCTTATTGCAGGAGTCTTTGTTAACTCATATACAGAACGGTTCATATGTTTTGTCCTTTCCTCCTCGTTAATCTCAGCTTTATTTCTCACCACCTCTCAGTCCCTGGCTTCACTCTGCTACCTGTCCCTCACTGTGCTATGTCCAGGTGGTGTAGGATAAGCAGTTTCATTATACAATGACTCATTACTGTCTTGTCACTGGCTGGTATAAGGAAGGAAATGCACATAAAAATTTTGAATATGGAAAGAAAGGAAGAAAAAAAAACTATGGCCATATAATAAGTACTCTACCAGTAAATGATAATGTAGCTGGTAGTTAGGTTATTAATGTTGAGATTATTTGAACCTTGGATCATCTACCATTATTTCATGTGCTTGAGGACAAAGGTGAGACTATCACCTTTGTGCAGCTGACCACGATTATTAGTGTACACTGAAGACTTGTATCACCTGTTGTGGTAACTGAGAGAGAGAGAGAGAGAGAGAGAGAGAGAGAGATTACTATCACAGAAAATACTTCAGTGTATCAGGAAAGATTTCAGCATTCAAAAACACAACACTAGCATATGATATGTAATGCCACATACATATAATACAAAATATATAGTACTATATATTAAAGGTGCAGGGCTGTGAATCCTGAGGGGTGGAGAGGGTGTGGTGTGTTGTAGTGTTAATAAACAGGCATTGTGGAGGGTGCTGTGGGTGACAATAGGAGCTGCCACTCCTCAGGTGGAGACAGCAGCAGCAGCTGCCTAGCCCATCCAGGGATTGGCCCTTTGTGTTACCTTTGTCCACCACCACCACACCACAAATTCCATAGCAAGTTTTTAAAATGTTCATGTTTTTTATAATAAGTTCACAGATGCCATGCATTGTTAAAACAGAATAATGGTGATGCTATTTAACAAAAACTAGTACATCTAAATATTTTAATAATGCAGACTCAGTATAGCATGGATAGATGGACAAAATGGGTCTTGGGATAGTTATATGTAAGGTTCATAACTGTATGGATATTTAAATTCATTTTCTTTTTAATTGTTCTTTAATATTAAATGAAAATAATAAATACAGAGTAGTTATAGTTTGTCAAGAAATTAATAAGGCAGGTATGTTGCTAAGGAATTAGAGTTAGCAAACGTATCCAACATTAAGTGTAGCATAAGTGGTTTTCTGGAGGGAGTGACAGGTGATAAATGAAGGACTCTTAGATAATGAATTTCAATAAGGACTTCCATTTGGCCGCTGTAAAAGGGGTCACAGAAAAGAAATCCAGGAGGTTCAATACTTGATTAAAGTGAGTTTGATAACCTGACTTCACTGAGATTAGTGGTTAGCAGGTTATTAACTTGTAGCCAGGAATGGACTCTTGGACTCCCCCCCCATCACAGCAGGTCTCCAGGGCTATTTTATCTCACTTGGCTTGACCTTCAGTATTTCACCATGTGCAGTATTACAGTACATTGATGAAATACTCAGAATGGGAGAGGAGTCCTTTTCCCTGTACAGTGAAGCTAAATATTGCATTGCATTTACACACAGCTAGATGAAGGGAGGACAGCAACAGCATATCTATTGGCCCTTATCAGGCTGTTTGTGATAAGCTACAGATGTTATCTAATAAAAATGAGAGACATTTAATA
>NC_087169.1:45000-57500 GCF_035594125.1 Scylla paramamosain
AAAAATATATATATATATATATATATATATATATATATATATATATATATATATATATATATATATATATATATATATATATATATATATATGTATAAAAAATTGCATAGAAATACTAGAAATGTTAAAATAAAAGGAAAAGTAACAAATAAGATATAGTTAAAGTTTTAAGACATCAAGAAATAAAATCTAGAAAAATAACAAATTAAGTGGTCTGGGATATGAATGTACTAATTACAAGTCATTAAAGAAAGGACAGTAAGGAGGAGGTGAGCGGTGAGGCCACGCGTACAAGTACCATATGCTCCAAAACTTTGCAGTAATAGGGAGAAGTTAAACGTTTTTCAAGGTCATAACTTACAGAGCTCCTCTTGAAAAAAAAAAAATTGCAGACAGAGCGAGACAACACGTGTCTGACACTGCGTGCTTTCCTCACTCTTGTGTTGGCTTACCAATTGTCACTATGTCATCACTCATTGTAATTTTTTTTCCTGTTATGCTCGTCTTCATATCTCTCTCTCTCTCTCTCTCTCTCTCTCTCTCTCTCTCTCTCTCTCTCTCTCTCTCTCTCTCTCTCTCTCTCTCTCTCTCTCTCTCCTTTTCATCTTCAGAAAGTAAAAATACGTGAAGAGCGAAAGGCGGAGGAAAGGTTGGTGTTTACGAAGGGGAGAGAGAGAGAGAGAGAGAGAGAGAGAGAGAGAGAGAGAGAGAGAGAGAGAGAGAGAGAGAGAGAGAGAGAGATACGGGACGAAGATGATATAAAAGAAAATGTAATAGAAGTAAGAGACGAAAAGAGAAAGAAGACTTACATTTACGAGGAGATATTACGATAATACGACATAGGAAGATGTGGCCGCTTAGTTACCTGGTGCAGTCATTTTCCGTCTGGTTTTCTTTACGCGAGTCAAGTCATTCCTGTGCTGTCTAATGGTTCATTTGCTTCATTGACGCTGCGAGAAATCTGCTGCTAGGCTTTATGGGGAAATACTAGTATGTTTGTGTGTGTGTGTGTGATGATGATGTTAGTGATACTGGAGATTTACACGCTCTTAGACTGTCCAGCGCTCATCTGTGTACTAGTGAGCCTGGTGGGTGCGTGGCATCCCTCACCCTGGGACACGGATTCCTACAGTCCACCTTCCCCAGGTTCATCATTTATCCGGGTTGGGACAGTTCCTATCTAACTGTTTTTTTTTTTTATCTGACTTCATCATTCATCACCTATTATTTCTTGTCCCATCCTCATTACTGACCCTGAGAATTTTGCTTAGGTCACCCTTGTTTAGTTAGTTCAGGAGAGATGGTTCACGCTTGCCTGGCACCACAGTTCCTATCTAACTATTTTTTTAATCTGACTTCATCATTCATCACCTATTATTTCTTGTCCTATCCTGATTACTGACCCTGAGAATTTTGCTTAGGTCATCCTTGTTTAGTTAGAGGAGAGATGGTTCACGCTTGCCTGGCGCCACGTCAAGGTGGAGATTGATTGATTAAGTGATCCGGCTTGCCACTGTTTGCTGTTCCCATGCATATCATTCATCAAGATTTCCACAATTAAATTCCGCAGGCTTACACATTTATCTACCTGAAGGAACAATGAAGGAGTGGATGATCCTGTGCCGATTATACAGTACTAGTCTGGAAGCTTTTAAATTTACATACATTCCTTAGAGAGGCGTAGGTTAAGATGGGTCTGATGGGTGAAAATAGGCAGGTATGTTTCATGCAAGGATTGTCACGTGTAGCCCTCATGACTTCTTGCAGCTTCCCTTATTTTCTTATGTTCCAACTGGTTCTGGGACTCGTAACCTGGTGGCTTGTTAGTCTCTCTCCCTCTCCCTCCCCCCTCTCTCTCTCTCTCTCTCTCTCTCTCTCTCTCTCTCTCTCTCTCTCTCTCCTTCCTGAATGTTTAATAAAATTTCATAGTTTTATTTATTTTCATTTCTCATTTGGTGGAGTTTGTTAGTTTTTTCTCTTAACGGTTAATTGGCTTTGTATTTCATAATTATTGGTGTTTTCTTAATTAACGCTTCTCATTATCTTCTTCTTCTTCTTCTTCTTCTTCTTCTTCTTCTTCTTCTTCTTCTTCTTCAACGTGCTTAGTCTTCTGTGCCTTCCTCAGTCACACCCATTACAAAGAGGTCCCCCTTCTCTCTCTCTCTCTCTCTCTCTCTCTCTCTCTCTCTCTCTCTCTCTCTCTCTCTCTCTCTCTCTCTCTCTCTCTCTCTCTCTCTCTCTCTCTCTCTCTCTCTCTCTCTCTCTCTCTCTCGCCACCTCCAGCATCCTTCTCCCCCCACTCCTCGTCTCTCCTTCTGACACGCCCAAACTAGCTCAGTGTTGCCTGTCTAGCCTTGGCCCACACCGCTGTACATGTGTTGTGCCTGTGATGTGTTCCTGATATTCCGCTTCGTCTCTCTTTGATAAAGTCGCATCGTTTTTCATTTCAGCCACTTTTCGTTATAATGCTTCTAAAGTCTTTGTCAAAATGAAGCTTTCCTGACGTGAATTTTAGTGTAATACTGTGATGGGAAGTAGGTTGTATAATGTTCCATGCGTTACTTTTCTCTCCCTGTCTCTTATCTACCAGGTTGTGACAGCTTTTCGTAATCTTGACAGTTGTTTTCATGCAGGTTTCAAGACACTTAGCCTTCAATTTTCGATGATTGTTTTTTTTTTTTTTCCTTAAGTAAAAAGAAAAAATAAATAAAATATCTTCCTTGATGTATTCGTTCCTGATTCCGTCCTTCCTCGTCACTCAAAGAGAAGTCAGGCATCTTAATTTTGTCCACCTTTCGTTACAATACTTCTAAAATTCCTTGTTGGTGGACGTTCTTTACTAACACTGTAATGGTAACAAGAAGGTTTGGTTATGTTTCCTACGTCTTATTTTCCTCACTCTTCTTGTCTCTTACCTGTCATCCTGCGACAGTTTCTCTTTATTTTGGTAATTGAGAACATAACAAGGTAAGGGTTGGTGCAAGAAGCCATCAGGCCTACACGTGGCAGTCCCTGTGTCAAACATGCCTGCTTATTTCCACCTATCATTTTAATTCATTAATTTATCTCATGTTCCCTTAAAGCTTCATAATAACTTTTTTTTTTTTCAAGCTTTGTAATTGTTTTCATTTTTATATTTTTCTTCCTTTTTTTCTGCCTTTCTTATTAATATTTTGTTGTCTTATGTTTTACGTTTTCTTTTTTTTTTATGAATATTATTGTAAATTAATATGCTGTTTTGAAGTTGTCCTTTTACATTCCTCCTCCTCCCCCTCCTCCTCATTTTCTCCAAATCCTCCTCCTCATCACTCCTCGTCCTCCTCCTCCCACTCTTCCTTCTCCTTCCCCTCCTTCTCTTCCTCCTCCTCCTCTTTCTCCTCCTCCTCCTCCTCCTCCTCCTCCTCCTCCTCCTCCTCCTCCTCCTCCTCCTCCTCCTCTTCCTTCCCCTCCCCCTCCTCCTCCTCTTTTTCTTGACATCGTCAGTCGTTATTCAACTTACCACCTCCCTCCTAACGTCCCTAACGGTCTTTAACGGCCCTAACGGTCTCCGGCTTTCAAGAAAATGAATTAATTTGAATCCAACCGCTGTGGTCTTAGAGAGAGAGAGAGAGAGAGAGAGAGAGAGATTGTTTAAAATTATCTACCAAAGTGGTTATTACACATTAGTCAAGTATACAAATATGACAAAATACCGGTGATATGTAATAATATAAATACAATACAATTGTGGAACACTCGTCTATAATAGATGCACCACAAAAATGCAAAGTTAACGTACATATACAAGTACACTTAAAACAAAAAAAACTAAACAAGATAAAACAAACCTAACTAAATATATTTTCGGTTAAAACAATTTTTTTAAAGTCCAGCCTTAAAAGAGATTATAGATGTGTCCTGTGTGAGGGAGAGCGGGTATAGATGTGTCCTGTGTGAGGGAGAGCGGGTATAGATGTGTCCTGTGTGAGGGAGAGCGGGTATAGATGTGTCCTGTGTGAGGGAGAGCGGGTATAGATGTGTCCTGTGTGAGGGAGAGCGGGTATAGATGTGTCCTGTGTGAGGGAGAGCGGGTATAGATGTGTCCTGTGTGAGGGAGAGCGGGAGAGAGTTCCACACTCTGGGCCCCAATATGACAGTGCGTGTATCAGCAGTGTGTGTGTAGGTGCGCGGTACAAGCAACCTGTGCCTGTGTCTTGTGACGCTACTGGTGATAGCTTGCCTGTTACATAGTGATAAAAAAACATTTTAAATAAAACCCTCGTAAAATCTTAAATATTGTTGTAGCCACTTGTAAAACATGTTTGTGCTTTATTCGTAGCCATTGGAGTTCTTTATAAAATGGAGACACGTGATCATATTTCTTAACTCCACCTATGGCAACCCTTCCTGCAGCATTCTGTAACTTTTGCACACCAGACATTAATGCATCATTTGTAGTCCCCATATTCTAATACAACAGTTAATTAAGGTTAATACAAGGGCCTGTGTCACCATGATCCTGCTGTCCTTATCTGGGTTTTCACTAATTATACTTACATACATTAAAACACCCATCACTTTCCTTTTCAGCTCATTAATATGGACGTCAAAAAGCAAGTAACTATCCAAGCAAACTCACAAGTTTTTCACGTGCCTGCTTGGATGTATTACGTTTACATTAAAATTCACAGTCGTGTTTGGGGGAGAGAGAGAGAGAGAGAGAGAGAGAGAGAGAGAGAGAGAGAGAGAGAGAGAGAGAGAGAGAGAGAGAGGATAATTAGGGATGCCTCGAGGCTGTAGCAACACTCCGTAATGGCTTCCTCTAGACCGCCATCTTTAATCTCTGTCTGCAAGGAGGAGGAGGAGGAGGAGGATGAGAATGAGGAGGAGGAGGAGGAGGAGGAGGAGGAGGAGGAGGAGTAAGGTGGTGCTGTCGAGACGCGGCCTGGGAGAGAGGAGGGAAGGAGGGAGGAGAGGAAAGGAGAGAGAGGGAGGTATGGAGGAGGAGGAGAGGAGAGATGGACGGGGGTAAGAAAGGAGGGAAGAGAGGAGAGATGGAAGGAGTAGAGGGAGAGAGGGAGGAAGGAAAGAAGAGGAGGGAAGAAGGGAGGAAAGGTTTGATATCTATAAAAAAAGAGAGAATGTTGTGGCCATTGTTGAGAGAGAGAGAGAGAGAGAGAGAGAGAGAGAGAGAGAGAGAGAGAGAGAGAGAACGACGTTTATTATAATGAGACGATTATCACTCATTCACTGTTTACCATCTCTCTCTCTCTCTCTCTCTCTCTCTCTCTCTCTCTCTCTCTCTCTCTCTCTCTCTCTCTCTCTCTCTCTCTCTCTCTCTCTCTCTCTCTCTCTCTCTCTCTCTCTCTCTCTCTCTCTCTTTATCACTATTATTATCTTCCTTAACTTACATAGAATATCATTGACTTCTATGTCATCTCTCTTCCTCCTCCTCCTCCTCCTCCTCCTCCTCCTCCTCCTTCCTTTGTATATTCCTTTGTCTATTCCTCCTCTCACAGGGCTGGGAGTCAAGGGGCGTATCAAATGAGGACCACCACCAAAGAGCGAAAGGGAGGAGAAAAAGGAGGAGGAGGAGGGAAGGAGGATCGGGACTTTCGATGTTCCTCCGCTATTCTGCCTCTTCCTCCTCCTCCTCGTCTTCTTCCTTTCCTTTTTTTTTCTCCTTGTTTTCGCCGCTCTCATCTTATTGTTTTCTTGTTTTCTTTTTCTCCTATTCCTTCTTCTCTTTTCATCTTTCTCGTTTCCTTTTCTCTCACTTGTCTGTTCTTTTTTTTCATTTAGTGCTTTTCAATCTCCAGTCCTCTTTTCTTCCTCTTTTTCTTCTCCTTTCTCATTTCTCCTCCTCCTCCTCCTCCTCCTCCTCCTCCTCCTCCTCCTCCTCCTCCTCCTCCTCCTCCTCCTCCTCCTTCTTCTCCTCCCCCTTTTTTTTTTTCTTCTTCTTCTTCTTCTTCTTCTTCTTCTTCTTCTTCTTCTTCTTCTTCTTCTTCTTCTTCTTCTTCTTGTGATTGAATTTAATTGCTTTCTTTGTCTTTCAGTAACTTTATTTATGTATCTTTTGGGGTAAGTTCATTGACTTTTTTTTTTCTGTCTGTTTGTTTCCCTCCCTCTCTCTCTCTCTCTCTCTCTCTCTCTCTCTCTCTCTCTCTCTCTCTCTCTCTCTCTCTCTCTCTCTCTCTCTCTCTCTCTCTCTCTCTCTCTCTCTCTCTCTCTCTCTCTCTCTGTGTGTGTGTGTGTATGTGTGTGTGTGTGTGTGTGTGTGTGTGTGTGTGTGTGTGTGTGTGTGTGTGTGTGTGTGTGTGAATTCACATCAATTTTCGTATTTTTGCATTATAATAAAATATTGTGATTTTCCTCACATTTTCACCATAAACTATTGGGAAAACATTCATACATATAATATATTTTCCAGTTCTCTCTATAATATTTTATTTGATTCATTGTGTCCATTAAACCCAAACATCATTTCTTCTTCTCTCTACATTACGCAAACTGCTTCCCTTCTCCCCTATACACCACCACCACCACCACCACCACCATCTGTCCACCCTTCCTTCTCTCAGTCTATTCAAGGCCATCCCATCAAAACTTCTCTCGATTAACTTCTCTCTCCTCCCTCCCTCTCTTCCTTCAGGCTATTTAAGGAAAACTTTTATTCATTAACTTCTTCCTCTTTTCCTTCAGTCTATTTCAGAATATTCCAGGAAAAATTCTCTCCTTTTAACACACACACACACACACACACACACACACACACACACACACACACACACACACACAAGCTCAGATCACTACCAGACCGCCCTAAGGAGACCTAACTAGTTTAGATAAGTCAAATCACTATTGAACCACCTTAAGAAACTCAAACAAGCTCTAACAAGCCTGATAAGCCCAGATAAGCCAAAGCAAGCCCAATAACCCTCGTAGCTAGCGTCACAGGGCTAAGGAGAGTTGTATGCAAAGACCACAAGCCTGATGTAACCCAACACAACCTTTTCTTTCCTTTTGTACATTCCTTTTTTTTTTCCCTCACCACACCCTTTATCATAACCACACAAGCTCAAATCACTCTCCTAATAAGCCCAGACGAGCACACTGACTCTCGCAGCGTTCAAAGTACATAACCCTGATTTAATCCAACACCTAAGCCCTTTATTGTCTAGTATACCCATCTTTTTACCCCAAACCCTTTATCGTAACGACATAACCCCAAATCACTCTTCTGGACACCCTTAATAACACGTAATAAGCCCAATAACCCTCGCAGCGTAGCGTCGGGGGGCTAAGGAGTGTTACATGCAAAGTCCACAAGCTTGATTTAATCCGTGTTTACGCCCTGCCTAGCCGCGCATGAGTCTCCGGCGGCTGTTTAAGGCTTAGTGGGGCAGCGTCTTGGAGCGAGGCGCACGTGGAGTGAAACATTGGCTAGTCAAACACAAAGCGGCGATATTTCAAGCCCGGCTACTCTCTTTTAACTGAGGGAGAGGAGGAGGAGGAGGAGAAGCAGGAGGAAGAAGAGGAGGAGGAGAAGGAGGAGGAGGAGGACGAGTAGAGAAAAAGAGGCCTTGTTCGTCCTTTTATTTTGTAAAATGTTTTTAAAAGGAGAAATTGTGAGGCAAGGGCAATTATTGTGATGTATCTGACCTAGGGAGAGGAGGGAGAGGGGAGACTGTGAAGGGAGCGAGGGAGAGGAAGAGAGAGAGTTATGGTGGGAGGGAGAGAATTACTGGTGGGAAGGAGAAGCGAAGGGAGAGAGAGAGTCATGGGTGGGTAGGAAGAGAGAGAGAGAGAGAGAGAGAGAGAGAGAGAGAGAGAGAGAGAGAGAGAGAGAGAGAGAGAGAGAGAGAGAGAGAGGTACAATGACATGGTAGGTAGATTGTGAGACAGACAGCCTGAGAAAGTAATAGACAGAGTTGGAAATCGGTAAGTGTATGGTGTGTGCGATGTGGTCGAGGGTGGGAGGGCGCGGGAGGCGGGGGCGGTGGGAGAGAGACTGATAAAAGTAAATACGAGTAAGTGAATAGGATAAACTGGTGGAGAGATAGATAGAGGAGTCAACAAGTGAATGAAAGACACAGATGCAGATACGAGAAGGTGAATGAAGTAAATTGGTGAATAGATCAATAGATAAGAAGTCAGTAAGTGAAATAGATTAACTGGGTAAGAAGTCTGGATGGAGAAATGAATAGGGAATCAAGTGAATAAATGCGTTAATACAAGGAGTAGGTAACATGGAAGCTTGATAGATTGATTAGCCAATTAGTGAATAAATAGCTAAATACAAAAAGAAGGCAAGGTAAAAAATAATGAAACGTAAGTGATTCGAGTAAACAGACTGATGAATAACTATATTAATAAACAAACATAAGTGAATAAACTTTTTCTCAGGCAGCGTGGTGGGTGACTAGGTGAAGCTCGGTAGTCAGGCCATTAGAGTCCAGTTGAAAGAGAGCCTCAAAAGAAGACAAAGTAAATTAATGAATAGGGATGAGAGGTGGAGACTGCTAGAGATGTTTTACTGAGGGACTGCCACGTGTAGGCCTGAAGGCTTCTTGCAGCTTCCCTTACGCCCTCAAAACGTGTTCATATACGAGTAGATGCGTAAATATCATCCCATTCATCCCTTTCTCTGGTAAACTCTGGAACTCCCTGCCTGCTTCTGTATTTTCACCTTCCTATGACTTGAATTCCTTCAAGAGGGAGGTTTCAAGACACTTATCCATCAATTTTTGACCACTGCTTTGGCCCTTTTATGGGACTGCCATTTCAGTGGGCATTTTTTTTATTAGATTTTTGTTGCCCTTGGCCAGTGTCCTTCCTACATAAAAAAAAAGTTATATATTTGCTTTTAGTAGATACACATGACATATAAGTAAGAAAAAAATTTTCCTTTTACTACACTGCGAAAATAATGAAGAACTATGATGATGAAGAAACTTTGTCATGAAAAAAAAAGGGAACAGAATGAATATCAACGGTTTTAAGGTAGTGGATAGTGATGGATAACACACACACTCACACACACACACACACACACACACACACACACACACACACACACACACACACACACACACACACACACACACACACACACATCACAAGAGGTAATAAAAAGAAGAAGAAAAAACTGCAATAATAATAATAACAGTACTGGAGAATATCAGCATAATTTGGATGGAGTGTTGCACGCAGCCTGCATGTTGAAGCGCCTTGGCCTCTCAGCAGGACTGTTTTCAAAGGCCACATAGATGATCAGTAGGATTCTCATCTCTAACTATTACAAGCTTAAACCCGTTATTTCTTATCCCATCTTGATTACTGACCTTGAGAATTTCGTTTGTTACCATTATTTACGTCACCAGTACCACAGAAAGACCTCATCAATCTCTTCTTAATCTTTTTTTGTCCTATCCTGACTACTGGTCTTGAGAATTTCGTTTGTTTACCGTTGATACATCGCCACTACCACAGAAAGATCTCATCAATCTCCTCTTAATCTTCTTATCCTATCATGACTACTGACCTTGAGAATTTTGCTTACGTCACCCTTCTTGTATTCTCTGTGGCAATGAAAGACCTATCAGATCCCTCTTTAAACAGACGCCTCACTGGAGACAAGTGAAAGCGTAAATCTAACTTGATCAAGATTTAAGCCATTATTTCTCTATATAATCCTGAAGAAATCACTCTTAAAAATATAACATATACGTATATTTCATGAGAATCTCTCTAATGCATTAGAGAGAGAGAGAGAGAGAGAGAGAGAGAGAGAGAGAGAGAGAGAGAGCGAGAGAGAGAGAGAGAGAGAGAGAGAGAGAGAGAGAGAGAGAGAGAGAGAGAGAGAGAGAGAGAGAGAGAGAGAGAGAGAGAGAGAGTAAAGGAGGAGGCAGTAGACACCTGCCGAAACGATAATTACTCCCAGTGAGGTGTGCAGCACTGTTCAGGGGGTGCTGTGAACTTATCATTAAACCCAGCTGTGACCTCACTGAACGTTTCCCTTTGTGTCCTCACAACACAAGGGGGCAGTCACAGCCTGCCCTCTAAAGACAACTCTCTTCTTCCACACAAAACTACAAGCACCTAATAACACACACACCCTTCACTCAAAAATTTTAAAATCATCATGGCGACTCCTACACCAGCCTCGGAGTCCTCATCTGGGGAGGGGGACCATAAATGTCCCCAGGTCGGACTGCCTTTCTGTCGACTACCCTAAGTGTCTTGACACCCCCCTCAACTTTTTCTTCATTAACTTCTGCAAAATTCGCGGTCTAAGATCTAATTTTCAATCTGTAGAACACCACCTCTCCTCTTCTAAACCTCATCTTCTTTTCCTCACTGAAACTCAGGTGTCTGAGGCAACTGACAGTAGCCCCTTTTCTGTTCCCTCCTACTTTCTCTATCCTCATTTTCGATCCAAAGCTGGATGCTGCGTTTATGTGCGCAATGACTTAACCTGCTCTCGTGCCCACGCTCTTGAATCTTCCGAGTTTTCCACCATCTGGCTACGACTACAGAGTCACTCTCATACTAAATTTATCTGTGCTGTATACCTCTCTCCTAACTCCTCTGATTATAAGAAATTCTTTGACTACTTAACTTCCAAAATGGAGCACATTCTGACCCTCTTCCCTTTTGCAGAGATCTCCATTCTTGGAGACTTCAATGTTCACCACCAGCTTTGGCTTTCCTCTTCCTTCACTGACCATCCTGGTGAACTAGCCTACAACTTTGCTATCCTCCATGACCTAGAGCAATTGGTGCAACATTCTTGACCTTTTCCTGACCTCTAATCCTTCTGCTTATGCTGTCACCCTTTCTTCTCCGTTGGGCTCCTCCGATCACAATCTCATATCTTTACCTTGTCCTATCGCTCCAATCCCTCGTCAGGATCCCCCTAAGCGAAGGTGCCTCTGGCGTTTTGCCTCTGCTAGTTGGGGGGACCTGAGGAGGTATTTTGCTGATTTTCCTTGGAATGACTACTGCTTCCGTGTCAGAGACCCGTCTTTGTGTGCTGAGCACATAACAGAGGTGATAGTGTCTGGCATGGAGGCGTACATTCCTCACTCTTTTTCTCGTCCTAAACCTTCTAAACCTTGGTTTAACAACAGCTTGTTCTCGTGCTATACATGATAGAGAGGTGGCCCACAAAAGGTACTTAAGCCTTCCATCACCAGAATCTCATTCACTTTATATTTTTGCCCAGAACCATGTTAAGTCTGTTCTCCAACTAGCCAAAAACTCCTTCATTAACAGAAAATGTCAAAACCTTTCAAGATCTAACTCCCCTCGTGATTTCTGGCATCTAGCCAAAAATATATCCATTAACTTTGCTTCTTCTTTCCCTCCTCTATTTCAACCAGATGGCACCACTGCTATCACATCTATTTCTAAAGCTGAACTCTTTGCTCAAACCTTTGCTAAAAACTCTATCTTGGACGATTCTGGGCTTGTTCCTCCTTCTCCTCCACCCTCTGACTATTTCATGCCACGTATTAAAATTGTTCGCAATGATGTTTTCCATGCCCTCGCTGGCCTAAACCCTCGGAAGGCTTATGGACCTGATGGGGTCCCTCCTATTGTTCTCCGAAACTGTGCCTCCGTGCTTGCACATTGTCTAGTCAAACTCTTTCAGCTCTGTCTGTTAACATCTATCTTTCCTTCTTGCTGCAAGTTTGCCTACATTCAACCTGTTCCTAAAAAGGGAGACCGTTCTAATCCTTCAAACTACCGTCCTATTGCTTTAATTTCCTGCCTATCTAAAGTTTTTGAATCTATCCTCAACAGGAAGATTCTTAAACATCTATCACTTGACAACCTTCTATCCGATCGCCAGTATGGGTTCCGTCAAGGCCGCTCTACTGGTGATCTTCTGGCTTTCCTTACTGAGTCTTGGTCATCCTCTTTTAGAGATTTTGGTGAAACTTTTGCTGTTGCCTTGGACATATCAAAAGCTTTTGATAGAGTCTGGCACAAAGCTTTGATTTCCAAACTACCCTCCTACGGTTTCTATCCTTCTCTCTGTAACTTCATCTCAAGTTTCCTTTCTGACCGTTCTATTGCTGCTGTGGTAGACGGTCACTGTTCTTCTCCTAAATCTATTAACAGTGGTGTTCCTCAGGATTCTGTCCTGTCACCCACTCTCTTCTTATTATTCATTAATGATCTTCTAAACCAAACTTCTTGTCCTATCCACTCCTATGCTGATGATACCACCCTGCACTTTTCCACGTCTTTTCATAGACGTCCAACCCTTCAGGAGGTAAACATATCACGCAGGGAAGCAACAGAACGCTTGACTTCTGGTCTTTCTAAAATTTCTGATTGGGGGCAGAGCAAACTTGGTATTGTTCAATGCCTCAAAAACTCAATTCCTCCATCTATCAACTCGACACAACCGGATACGGACAAGTGACGCCACCTACCCCTTCGTCCTTGCCCTGCAGGAGGTGAAACGGCGCCGGATCGCTGTAAGTCAGGCAGGAACCAGATGGGGTAGC
>NC_087169.1:62500-72500 GCF_035594125.1 Scylla paramamosain
ACAACAACAACAACAACAACCTACTACTACTACTACTACTACTGTTCATCGTCTTCTTTTCCTCTTCTTATTCATCTTTTCTTTTCTCTCTTTTATTCCCTCTCTATTTATCACTCGTTCCATATATACATTACCTTTATTACTCTCCTCCTCCTCCTCCTCCTCCTACCGAATTTTATCCAGAAAACTCTCATTTGAATATATACGAAGAGAGAGAGAGAGAGAGAGAGAGAGAGAGAGAGAGAGAGGGGAAGGGGCGCAGTAACACCATCATCAGAGGAAAGGGAGACGATGTTTTTTTCTCTCTCTCTCTCTCTCTCTCTCTCTCTCTCTCTCTCTCTCTCTCTCTCTCTCTCTCTCTCTCTCTCTCTCTCTCTCTCTCTCTCTCTTCGTATATATTCAAATGAGAGTTTTCCGTTTGGTGGAAACACTAGCTGTGCATGTACCCTGAGTGAAAGTTTTGTGAACATGATTGTATCCAAGTCGCTCCAAGGAAGTGAATGACTCCACGTATTAATAATCTTTTCATTATTAGTTCACAAGCTGTTCGTGATTGCGACCAAACAAATCATTCTTAAGATGGGAGAAGTGTTAATGAATACATCTCAGGTTAAAACAAAACAAAAAAAGTGTGGAAACGAGAATATAGAGGATTATATATATATATATATATATATATATATATATATATATATATATATATATATATATATATATATATATATATATATATATATATATATATATATATATATATATGGTAAATCCTCTATATTCTCGTTTCCACACTTTTTTTTTTTTTTTACCTGAGATGTATTCATTAACACTTCTCCCATCTTAAGAAGCATTTGTTTGGTCGCAATCACGAACAGTTTGTGAACTAATGATGAAAAGATCATTAATCTTGCCACGTGGTTAAGCACCATGAATGTATTAGGTGAGTTCGGATCAGCTGTCAGGGTTTGCCAAACTAATCAGTATACGAGTAGTTATTGCCAAGTAATTGACATTTCTGTGGTACTGCTGTATTCCCTTGTATTATTTTGACGTAGCTGTGTGCATATGTGTGTATGTTTCTGTGTGGTTGTTAGCTAGTTGTGTGAACGAGTGAATGAGCGAGACGTGTATGAGTGAACGAGCTAGGCTTCAGTCATAAGTGTTAAGTTGAAGTGCGCGGCCTGGCGCCGGGAGATCACCTACCTCCAGCCTTCTGTTCACACCTTCTGTGAATAAACACCTGCACTGTTACCTGCGTTTCCTGTGCCCCTGCTGGTCAAGAGTCGAACATGGCGCAGTGAGTAGGATGAGGACAAGGCTGCAGTGGGTACGGCGCAGAATGGAGAAGCAGTTGGAGGCGCTGGCTGCCCTGCTAGCGCGACAGTCGGAGCAGAGTCAGGCTCTGCTAGCGCGACAGTCGGAGCAGAGTCAGGCTCGCGAGGAGCGTTTAACCCAGCTGCTGGAGAGAGTGGGGACACAAGCGCCCAGTCGCACCACGGCGAGCAATGAAGGCGAAACCACAGCCCGCAGCACGTCTACCCAGGGCGCGAGGTTCCCGACGTCCGCCACCATCATTCCTCACTTAACGGCGTCAGCATCTTTACGTGAGTTCGACACGTGGCGCCATAAGTTTGAAGGATACGTAACCCTCGCCAGGATAGACTGTCTCTCCCTGGCTGAGCAGAGGGCGGCACTCGCTGCTGTCCTAGACGACGAGTGGACCCGTACACTTCGCTACGGGATAAGCTTACCGAGAGACGCGGAGTTAAGAACCATCCTCGATGCAATGTGTGAGTACCTGCGAAGCCAGCGCAACATCATCATGGATAGAAGAGACTTCTACTCCCGCGTGCAAGAAACGCAAGAAGGTTTTGACGACTTTTTATGTGCTGTAAAGGAAATCGCCAATTTCTGTGACTTTTGCGACCAGTGCATAAACCATCAGCTGCGTGACAGAATTGTCGTTGGGACACGAGACGAAGTGGCTCTGAAACGCATGCTGGAAAACAAGAAACTCACCCTTGAAAACGCCATAGATATTTGCAGAGCATCAGAGAGCGCTAACCAGTGTAGTGCAGTACTAAGGGGCGGCTCTCACTCTTCGAGCCATGGTGTGAACGCTGTCTCGAACTACAGGAAGGGCAGTTTCGGGGGCTCAAGCCCCACGGGCTGTTATCGTTGTGGCAAAGATTGTCGCAGTGACAAAAGGGGATGCCAGGCAATAGATAAAGTGTGTCGTAACTGCGGGAAAAGAGGGCATTTTGCGAGTGTATGTCAGCAGACAGTGAGGAAACGACGAGGAGCTTCGAGGAGTTCCTCAACTGTCTCTCCTCATCGCGGTGCAGGCCCGAGGCGGGGAGCCAGTGCCAGTGTATACCAGCTCTTATCAGGCGTATACACAAAGACGGTGACGGCACGACCTGCGCCCCAGGTGCTCATTACCGCCACACATCCCGCTGGAAGAGACAAGATTACGTGGACTCCTGACTCTGGGGCCGAAACGACCGTTATTGGCCTCGACACGGCAACACTCCTTGGAATCCCGCCCTCCAGCTTGGCGCCCGCTGATGGTGATGGACTTTATGCTGCCGGTAATCACCCCCTCACCTGTGTAGGAACTTTCTCGTCGCACTTGCAACTGGGCGACAGGGAAGCTGAGACTGTTGTGAGCGTGGTGAAGGAGGTGAAGGGGGCGCTGCTTAGCTGGTACGATTCCATCGCTCTCGGAATCCTCCCCGAAGATTTTCCGGCTCAAATCCGACCGCTACGCAGGGAAGAACAGCACACCGGCAACAGCTCCATCAAGTACCCGACCGCCTCGCAGCCACCTCTATCTACGCCCACAGAAGTGATCAGCTGGCCTCATTCCTACGACCCAACGCCACAGCAGCGTGCGGGGCACGCTGCTGCTGTGATCAAGGCCTTTCCCAGCGTCTTCGAAGCAAAGGAAGGTTTACGTGCAATGGCTGGTGGATCCATGGCCATCGAGTTGACAGACGACGCTCTCTCACGTGCTCCAGTACAGGACCCAGTGGAGGAAGAGGATGCTGCTACTTCTGGTGACCTCGACCCTCTCCACTCAGCGGTCATCTCAGCGTTATCTGCCACCAATGAGGACGGCGTCCGCTTAGCACCACTCCAGGATCAGACTGTGGAAATGGTACGTGCCGCAGCAGCAAGAGACGGGGAGTACTGCTTGCTCAAGAACGTCATCATCGAGGGCTTCCCTGATCATTGCCACGACCTCGATCACCGCTTGCGTACGTACTGGCCGGTGCGCAGTCTGCTGGCCGTAGACGACGACCTGGTGGTTTACGGGCCGAGGCTTCTTATTCCTCACAGCCTCCGCCGAGAAACACTAGAGCGACTCCATGACAGTCATCAGGGGATGGAGCGCACCAAGCGACGGGCCCGACAAACGGTGTACTGGCCTGGTATGGACAGAGACGTTGAGAACGTCGTTTCTGGATGCTCACTATGCCGTCCACTCCTACCAAGCCAAGCCAACGAACCTCTCTGGCAGGACACGGACACACCCAGCAGGGTGTTTGAGTCAGTTTCTGCAGACTACTTCCACGCAGCAGGCCGTACATACCTCGTGTATGTAGATCGCTTGTCTGGGTGGCCTCACGTGTCTGCATGCTCACGTCCAGCATCGGCTGATCAGCTCGTTCGTGTCCTTCGGGGTGTGTTCGCCGACACGGGCGTGCCTGTTCTCCTGAGGACTGACGGTGGACCGCAGTTCACTTCTTCATCGGTACGGCGCTTCCTGGCTCGATGGGGGGTGGAGCATCGTGTATCTTCACCTCATTATCCACGCTCCAATGGTCACGCCGAGGCAGCGGTCAAGTCCGTGAAGAAGCTGATCCTCACGACCACACAGCAGGGACACCTGGACGAGGATGCGTTCGCTCGCGGGTTGCTGGAACTGCGCAACACTCCGAGGGCGGAAGGGCGATCACCAGCACAAGTCCTCTTCGGTCATCCTATGAGGTCCTGTGTCCCGGCTCATCATCGCTCATACGCTCAGCAGTGGCAGCGCGCTGCTGATGAGTGCGACGCCAAGGCAGAGCGACTGAGGAAGAAAGCGAAACTTCGCCACGACGCGTCCGCCCGTACTCTTCCTCTCCTGCACCTCGGTGGCCACGTCGACGTTCAAGATCACACGACAGGCCTCTGGGATCGCCTGGGTGTCATCGTGGCTGTTGGGCGAAGGAGAGACTACCTCATCAAGATGGGCAGCGGTCGCGTGATGTGGCGTAATAGAAGACACCTACGCCCACACAGACCTCTTGCTCCCCTTCCTGTCGAGCAGCACACCGCTCATGGCGGTGCAGCGCTTCAGCATCAGGGTCACGAGGAACACCACCATCCCGGCAGCCCGGAGCATCAGGGTAACGGGGTACACCGTGGCCGAGAGCAACCAGAGCGTCGAAGCAGCCGACAGCGTAGGGAGCCGAGACGACTGCAGGTGCGGTGGCACCGTAGCACCTACGATTAGTCGTACGTGTTCATTGTACGCTGTGTTTGTTTTGTGTATATGTACCGTGTTTTCTGTACTTCAATCATTGTAACTTTGTTTCATGTGTTACGGTAGCCATAACAAAGATAAGGAATCTTCCTTATGTCTCGGGGGAGGTGTGTGGTTGTTAGCTAGTTGTGTGAACGAGTGAATGAGCGAGACGTGTATGAGTGAACGAGCTAGGCTTCAGTCATAAGTGTTAAGTTGAAGTGCGCGGCCTGGCGCCGGGAGATCACCTACCTCCAGCCTTCTGTTCACACCTTCTGTGAATAAACACCTGCACTGTTACCTGCGTTTCCTGTGCCCCTGCTGGTCAAGAGTCGAACAGTTTCCATTCTGTTGTGCGTATAATCTGATGATTCGAAACCGATGCGTATCCATTCCAAGACATATTCCAAGCCTTTCATCTCCTTACCGGTAGCCAAGAAATTCCTCTCTTTTCAGAACGTCATTGTACGACAGAGTAGCCAGCTAAACAGCCGAGCCCTCAGCGTGCGCCTCCCGCCGGACAAGGGACCCTACATCCAACACTACCTCATTGAGATCCACAACGAAGGCTCCTCCTACTCACTCCAAGCTTCTGAAAACCGCTTCGACACCCTTCCTTCGCTCATCACCTATTATTCTCAGTGCTGGTGAGGACAGAGAGGAGGCTGGACGTTATGTCTAACCACTGTGCTGCGTATTTTTTGTTCACCAACTCTCCATATCCCAGGATGAAGTTGTGTGGGTGTGTGTGTGTCTGTGTGGGTAGGTGTGTGTGTGTGTGTGTGTGTGTGTGTGTGTGTGTGTAAAACGTAACCAGGAAGGCCACTCGCGTAATATATATGAGGATTAATTTGCCTTGTTGTCAAGTCATGGCTTTCTTGCAATGCATCCCGAGCTCCTGCAGGTAATAGCGGGACGCGCTCAGTCCAGGGATGATGTAGGAGTGGGTGGCGCCTTCATACCTTTTTGTTGTCTTTTCAGCGAAGAGTTGCTGGCTCAGCTCAAGCTTCCTCGCACCGTCCAGGAGGCCAAGACCCGCCATGAACTCGGCTCTCTCTCGCTGCTCGGACAAGGTGAGCATCAAACACTTACGTGGTCGTGAAATGTAATTGAAGTGTAATGAGCGAGAGGAGGATTCTCCACTTCAATGGTGGAATGACCTCTGCCTTTCTACGAATGTGTGGGTAGTTTGATGGCCCGGGAAGTTAATAATCCTTGACTGCAATGCCTCATTCATGACATCTGCTTACCCCAGTGAATGTCCACGATGTCACCACTACGATGGCCAGTTATAAGACTGCCATAGCGACTGAGTTGGTGCAAAAAGTATCCCCTACCTGGCGGACAGTACCTCCTTGCCCACGAGATCATCCCTTTCATTCTGTGTAACTTAATATAATCAAGCGTTGTTGAAGCGTGATCAGACGCATGTTAACGGGAGGTCATTGAACTGAAGAGGGGAAGAGGTTTGATGGGAGGAGACATTGGTAATACTGCATACTAGTTTCCAGAAGTGTTGGACGTGCTTGAATCATACTTTGTTGTGCAGTATTTTTGAGACATAGACGTTGATTTGGCGCGCTCAAAAAACACGCGAAAATTTGACTTTCCGGGGAGAATGGTGGCTTCGGCCGCCCAAAACCTGCAGATGGCTCTCTCTCTCTCTCTCTCTCTCTCTCTCTCTCTCTCTCTCTCTCTCTCTCTCTCTCTCTCTCTCTCTCTCTCTCTCTATCTTCCCCCTCCCTCTCTCCCCATTCTCTCTCTTCCCTCCTCCCTCCCTCCCCATTCCCTCTCCCTATTTTCTCTTCCCCTTCCCTCCCTCCCCATTCCCTCTCTTTCCCCATTCCTTCCCTCCTCTCCCCCTTCCCTTCATCCTTACATTTCCTCCCTCCCTCCATCTCCCTCATCCCTTTCTATTTCATTTTGTTTTTTATTTATTTATTCATTTAATTTATTTTTATTTAAGAAGGGTACCTGCCAAGGCCAACAAAATTGGAAAGAAAAAAAATGTTCCCTGAGGCGCCGGTCCCCAAACTGAGTCAGAAACGATTGTCAAAAATTAGAGGATGAGTGTCTTGAAGCTTCCCTCTTGAGAGAGTAGTCTTGATAAGCGTCCACAGTGTTAGACGAAGACTTTGACTTGTGTTGATGAGGGGAGTAACAGTCTTCGGAGCTTTGTTCTTTATTAACAATATGTACAGAAAGAAGGGCAAGGAAAAGATGTCTCAGAGTGGTTAGTAATTAAGGAAAGATGTGCCAAACAGTTGTACAAGGGCTTAGCATTGACGTGTTTGGGCAAAGCACCTTATCTATTTCCGTCTTTAAGGTATACGTGGAAACAATGAAGGAAGTGATGATATTGCGTGGCTTGCATCCGTTGTTGTCATGGTTGGACACAAAACAAGAGTACAAGAAGATGATAAGGAGAAGAAAAGAATACGTTCGAGAAGAATTACTTGAAGAAAAAAAAAAGGAGGAAAATGAATATAAAAAAAAGTTGAAGAAAATGATAAGCGTTATGTGATGGTCATTGTCTCTTATTTCCGAACACTCTACTAAAGTGACTCTAAATGAAGTTGATTGTCTAATTATTATTAATTATATTATAGAAGAAAAGGAAAACTGAACACACACACACACACACACACACACACACACACACACACACACACACACACACACACACTGAAATATTCTTTTTCAAAATATTTCGCAAGAACACTATCAAGACTTCCGTCATTATGTAACGCATCCATATATATATATATATATATATATATATATATATATATATATATATATATATATATATATATATATATATATATATATATATATATATATATATATATATATATATATATAAACACATTTAACATCAGGTCACAAGCACACAGCGAACATCAATATGGACCCAAGTCTCAAACTCACACATCAAATTACAATATAGAAATATATCTGTGTATAAATACATCAGATTACAATATAATAAATATATCTCTATACAAGCACAGCCTGTGTTACCTTACAGAACTTTTCAGTCCCATGGATGTACCTGTGTACTGCTTTGTACATAACCATTGCTGCAACCTCTGCTCTTAACCTAATGACATTCATCCAAGTGTCCTTAATTCATTGTCCTTAATCCACACTATTTTCTTAATTCAATGTCCTTAATCCACACTATTTTCTTAATTCATTGTCCTTAATCCAGACTATTTCCTTAATATAGTGTCCTTAATCCAGACTATTTCCTTAATATAGTGTCCTTAATCCAGACTATTTCCTTAATATAGTGTCCTTAATCCAGACTATTTCCTTAATATAGTGTCCTTAATCCAGACTATTTCCTTAATATAGTGTCCTTAATCCAGACTATTTCCTTAATATAGTGTCCTTAATCCAGACTATTTTCTTAATATAGTGTCCTTAATCCAGACTATTTCCTTAATATAGTGTCCTTAATCCAGACTATTGTCCTTAATCCAGACTATTTACTTAATCTACTGTCCTTAATCCAAATTATGTCCTTAATCTACTCTCCTTAATTGTAGATTCCTTAATTATAATATCCTTAACGACAACATTTTCTTAATCAGTGTATAATCCTCAATCCAGTCTATTTTCTTAATTTACTCTCCTAAATCTGTACTATTTTCTTTATCTGCCATCCTTAAGACGGTAGACAAAGTAGATCATCTACTTAATCTACTGTCGTTAATCCAGACTATTTTTTTTTATTTACTATCCTTAATGTAGACAATTTTCTTCATCTACTATTCTTAATGTAGACTACTTTCTTGAAGTAATATCCTTCATCCAGTCTATCTTCTTAATGTAATATTCTTAATCCAGACCTCTTTCTTAATTTACTATCCTTAATACAAACTATTTACTTGATCTACTATCCTTAATCCAGATTGTTTTCTTAGTGTATCAACCTTGATCTTAATTTCCTTAATCCAGACCATTTTCTTAATCTGTTATCCTTAATTCAGACTATTTTCTTGATTTATTATCTCTAATCCAGTTTATTTTCTTAATCTACTTTTCTTAATTCAGACTCTTTCCTTGATCTACCATCCTTAATCCTGATTTTTTTTTGTTAATGCATTAGTCTCAATTTAGACTATTTTTGACTCAGACTTTTTTAATCTACTATCCTCAATCCAGACTATTTTCTTAGTCTACTATTCTTAATCCAGGCCGTTTTATTAATTTGATATTTTTATTTTATTTTCCTTATTTTGTTATCCTTAATCTTCATTTCTTAGTGTAATATTTTCCTATGCAGGCTATTTTCTTGACTAATATCCTTAATCCAGACTATTTTCTTAATCTACTATCCTTTATCTTAATAACCTTGATTTACTGTCCATAATCTTCATTTTCTTAGTCTAATATCTTTAATGAAGAACACAGTTTTATATCCTTAAGCCAGACTATTTTTTCTACTCTATTCACTGCTCCTATTTTCGTTTTGGGATCTTCTTTGAGCGGGATTTTTATTCATCTATTTCTTGCCTCTGCTGACCTCCCTGATGGATAACAAATCGAAACAAAACAAAAAAATCAATCAATCAATAAAATCAAGGCGGAGGCTGAGAGGACGCGGCACCTCTGGGCGTACGCAGACGGAGGACGTGAGTGAGGATGTCGAAGCGGTATCGTTTTCCGTTGAGCGTCAAGGTCATGGACAAGTCATCATAATCTATCGCTGCTTGTAATTTACACAGCAGCGTTCGTCCAAACACGAAATCAAACCAGTGGCGCATGTATATCGTGTCCATCTTTCGCAGAGTGTCTGTGCCGCTGCCAAAGTGCAGCAGGACTCGTTTCGGCAGCACAGTCGATTTGCCTGTCCTGCACAGCATCTTGTCCTGACCAGTCTTAGTGATAGAGAATGTTGACGCGTTACCAGTGTTCACCATCACCGTCAGCGGCTCCTCGATGCCTAACGCTCGTGCGGCAAACATGAACGTTTTGCGTTGTGTGTCCGAAGGTTGTCTCCGCCGCAGACGTTTTGGGTGACGCAGGAACAGGGTGCTGCTGTCGTCGGGATGGAACTCCTGCCGCACCTCGGCCTCCTGCAGGCGGCTCATGGACATGACTATTAGGTCCAAGTAGTGCTTCCTCACATCCCCGCGTACAATGACCGTCATGCGCGTGTTGACCGCCACGTAGCGACGCAGCATCACCACCACCTCGTCCAGCTCGATCACGTCCAACTCCAGCATGCCAGCCCAGGTAAACAAGTATTTCTTTACCGTCTCTTGCTTGCCCGTGACGATTCCCAGCCTCCGGGCCAGTGTTAGCCTCATGAGGCTGCATGAGGAGCCGCTGTCAAGCTGGACAAGGCACGGGTGGCCGCGCACGGTCGCGGACACCAGGTTTTCTTTCCCAATATTAAGACGGCACCACCTGCTCACGTTCCTCTCCTTGCTGACTCTCTTGGCATCCACCATCAGCCTCACCACGTCGTCTTTGTACCAC
>NC_087169.1:82500-87500 GCF_035594125.1 Scylla paramamosain
TGTCTGTCAACATCTACCTTTCCTTCTTGCTGGAAGTTTGCCTACATTCAACCTGTTCCTAAAAAGGGTGACCGCTCTAATCCCTCAAACTACCGTCCTATTGCTTTAAATTTCCTGCTTATCTAAAGTTTTTGAATCTATCCTCAACAGGAAGATTCTTAAACATCTATCACTTCACAACCTTCTATCTGATCGCCAGTATGGGTTCCGTCAAGGACGCTCTACTGGTGATCTTCTGGCTTTCCTTACTGAGTCTTGGTCATCCTCTTTTAGAGACTTTGGTGAAACTTTTGCTGTTGCCTTGGACATATCAAAAGCCTTTGATAGAGTCTGGCACAAAGCTTTGATTTCCAAACTACCCTCCTACGGTTTCTATCCTTCTCTCTGTAACTTCATCTCAAGTTTCCTTTCTGACCGTTCTATTGCTGCTGTGGTAGACGGTCACTGTTCTTCTCCTAAATCTATTAACTGTGGTGTTCCTCAGGGTTCTGTACTGTCACCCACTCTCTTCTTATTATTCATTAATGATCTTCTAAACCAAACTTCTTGTCCTATCCACTCCTATGCTGATGATACCACCCTGCACTTTTCCACGTCTTTTCATAGACGTCCAACCCTTCAGGAGGTAAACATATCACGCAGGGAAGCCACAGAACGCCCTGACTTCTGATCTTTCTAAAATTTCTGATTGGGGCAGAGCAAACTTGGTATTGTTCAATGCCTCAAAAACTCAATTCCTCCATCTATCAACTCGACACAATCTTCCAGACAACTATCCCCTCTTCTTCAATGACACTCAACTGTCCCCCTCTTCTACACTGAACATCCTCGGTCTGTCCTTTACTTATAATCTGAACTGGAAACTTCACATCTCATCTCTAGCTAAAACGGCTTCTATGAAGTTAGGTGTTCTGAGACGTCTCCGCCAGTTTTTCTCACCCCCCCAGCTGCTAACTCTGTACAAGGGCCTTATCCGTCCATGTATGGAGTACGAGTATGCTTCACATGTCTGGGGGGGTTCCACTCATACTGCTGTTCTAGACAGGGTGGAATCAAAAGCTTTTCGTCTCATCAACTCCTCTCCTCTAACTGACTGTCTTCAGCCTCTCTCTCACCGCCGCAATGTTGCATCTCTTGCTGTCTTCTACCGCTATTTTCATGCTAACTGCTCTTCTGATCTTGCTAACTGCATGCCTCCCCTCCTTCCGCGGCCTCGCTGCACAAGACTTTCTTCTTTCTCTCACTCCTATTCTGTCCACCTCTCTAACGCAAGAGTTAACCAGTATTCTCAATCATTCATCCCTTTCTCTGGTAAACTCTGGAACTCCTTGCCTGCTTCTGTATTTCCACCTTCCTATGACTTGAATTCCTTCAAGAGGGAGGTTTCAAGACACTTATCCACCAATTTTTGACCACTGCTTTGACCCTTTTAGGGACTGGCATTTCAGTGGGCATTTTTTTTTATTAGATTTTTGTTGCCCTTGGCCAGTATCCTTCCTACATAAAAAAAAAAAAAAAAAAAAAAAAAAAAAAACTTCATCTCAAGTTTCCTTTCTGACCGTTCTATTGCTGCTGTGGTAGACGGTCACTGTTCTTCTCCTAAATCTATTAACAGTGGTGTTCCTCAGGGTTCTGTCCTGTCACCCACTCTCTTCTTATTATTCATTAATGATCTTCTAAACCAAACTTCTTGTCCTATCCACTCCTACGCTGATGATACCACCCTGCACTTTTTCCACGTCCTTTCATAGACGTCCAACCCTTCAGGAGGTAAACATATCACGCAGGGAAGCCACAGAACGCCTGACTTCTGATCTTTCTAAAATTTCTGATGGGGGCAGAGCAAACTTGGTATTGTTCAATGCCTCAAAAACTCAATTCCTCCATCTATCAACTCGACACAACCTTCCAGACAACTATCCCCTCTTCTTCAATGACACTCCACTGTCCCCTTCTTCTACACTGAACATCCTCGGTCTGTCCTTTACTTATAATCTGAACTGGAAACTTCACATCTCATCTCTAGCTAAAACAGCTTCTATGAAGTTAAGTGTTCTGAGACGTCTCCGCCAGTTTTTCTCACCCCCCCAGCTGCTAACTCTGTGCAAGGGCCTTATCCGTCCATGTATGGAGTATGCTTCACATGTCTGCGGGGTTCCACTCATACTGCTCTTCTAGACAGGGTGGAATCAAAAGCTTTTCGTCTCATCAACTCCTCTCCTCCAACTGACTGTCTTCAGCCTCTCTCTCACCACAGCAATGTTGCATATCTAGCTGTCTTCTACCGCTATTTTCATGCTAACTGCTCTTCTGATCTTGCTAACTGCATGCCTCCCCTCTTTCTCTCACCCCTATTCTGTCCACCCTCTCTAACGCAAGAGTTAACCAGTATTTTCAATCATTCATCCCTTTCTCTGGTAAACTCTGGAACTCCCTGCCTGCTTCTGTATTTCCATCTTCCTATGACTTGAATTCCTTCAAGAGGGAGGTTTCAAGACACTTATCCATCAATTTTTGACCACTGCTTTGACCCTTTTATGGGACTGGCATTTCAGTGGGCATTTTTTTTATTAGATTTTTGTTGCCCTTGGCCAGTGTCCTTCCTACATAAAAAAATAAATAAATAAATAAAAAAAACACCTACACACACTTAATTAAAAACATATATAGATAGATGGGTGGATATACATATATTCATATTTGTGTACATGCATACATACAGACAGACAAACACACAGACAGACTACCAGACAGACAGACAGAAAAACGGAAAAAAATGAAAAGATAAAATAGCAAGAAAGACAAATAAATGTATAAATAGAAAGATAGACAGACAAACAGACAGACAGGCACACAGACAGATAGATCAGGAAGTTGCTGGCATCCACTCACTGATAGAGAGAGAGAGAGAGAGAGAGAGAGAGAGAGAGAGAGAGAGAGAGAGAGAGAGAGAGAGAGAGAGAGAGAGAGAGAGAGAGAGAGAGAGATTGATTGATTGATTGATTGATTTATCTAGCTGTTATTGATGTTTTCTTCTTTCTTTTCTGCTACTTCTATTATTTTATCCTCATCCTGCTTTAACTAGCAATTGAAAATTACAACTACTACAACAACAACAACTACTACTACTACTACTACTACTACTACTACTACTACTACTACTACTAATAATAATAATAATAATAATAATAATAATAATGATAATAATGATAATAATAATAATAATAATAATAATAATAATAATAATAATAATAATAATAATATTTTCCTTCTCTTCCCCCTTGAAATACTACTACTTTTTTCCTTCTTCTTCTTCTTCTTCTTCTTCTTCTTCTTCTTCTTCTTCTTCTTCTTCTTCTTCTTCTTCTTCTTCTTCTTCTTCTTCTTCTTCTTCCTTCCTCTCCTTCTCCTCCTCCTCCTCCTCCTCCTTCTATTCTTTCTTCTTCTTCCTCTTCTTCTTCTTCTTCTTCTATTTTTCTTATTATTATTCTCTCCCTTCTCCTCCTATTTCTTCTTTTACTTCTTTTTTCTTCTTCTTCTCCTCGTCCTCATCTTCATCTTCTTCCTTTTTCTCCTCCGTTTCTTCCTCTTCTTCCTCCTTTTCCTCCTCCTCCTCTTTCTCCTCTTCTTATTTTTCCTTTTATTTTCTTCTCCTCCTCCTCCTCCTCCTTTTTTTTTTCTTCTTCTTATTATTATTATTAATATTCTTCTTCTTCTTCTTCTTCTTCTTCTTCTTCTTCTTCTTCTTCTTCTTCTTCTTCTTCTTCTTCTTCTTCTTCTTCTTATTATTATTATTATTATTATTATTTTCTTTTTTCTCATTATTATTATCATCGTCATCATCATCATCGTCATCATCATCATCATCATCATTATTATTATTATTATTATTATTATTATTATTATTATTATTATTATTATTATTATTATTACTATTCTTTTTCTTCTTCTTGTTCTTTTCTTCTCGCTCTTCTTTTCCTATAGCTACTACTACTACTATCACTACTACTCATGCTTTAAATCAATAATAACAATACGTAATAATATTTATTTATTTATTTATTTATCTATTTTTGAGTTACATACAAATAGAAGCATTTCTCGTACACTGAAACTTCCTAACCTAACCCAACCTGATCTGACCCAACTTGGCCTTACAAGTGGGATGATTACTTATAAACAAAAAAAAAACCTCCCTACAATCCTAGCCTAACCTAACCTAACCTACCCTTAATAACCTAACATGTCTAACCGGACCCAGTTAACCTAACCTAACATACACACAAGAACAACTTTAACACCTGGGTGATTACTTAAATATTTAACACCTGACATAACCTTTCTAACCTAACCTAGCGTCACATAACCTGACACAATCTTACCTAAGCTAAAAAAAAAAAAAGAAAGGAAAATGTATGAGGAAGAAATAGTTTCATAAAGTTTCCTAATCTAACTTAACGCACCTAATCTAACCTAACTAACCTCACACATCCTAACATACTTTATAAGAATAAATAAAATAAAATAGAAAATAAAAAAAAGAAAGGAAAGAAAGAACAGTCAAACAATTACTTACAAAAAAAAAAAATAAATAAATAAAAGTATCAGTAACAAACCAAACATACCTAACCTAACGTAACATACCCAACTGAACCTCACCTCACTGAGCTAACAAAAAAATAAAGTAATATAAAATAAATACAGAAATAAATACATAAATAAATAAAAGGATAAAAATATTATGAAGATATATATGTATGTGCTTTCGTTGCCTTTGATCATAAGCCTAACCTAACCTAACTCAGCCTAACCTAACCTAACCTAACCTACAGGACCTAACCTATCCTAACCTAGCCTAACTCATCCCATCCTAATCTACCTAACCTAACCTAACTCAACCTAATCTAATCTACCCCACCTAGCCTGACCTCACATGTTTGTTTTTTTGTTTGTTTGTTTGTTTGTTTGTTTGTTTGCTTTCCTCCTTGATTCTTGGTTTA
>NC_087169.1:92500-102500 GCF_035594125.1 Scylla paramamosain
CAGGAAGTCACAGAGAAGGCGCTCAACCGGTGCAGGCAGCTCCAGGTGAAGGAGCTTGTACTTCAGCCCAAGGTGCCAGACACGGTCAAACGCCTTACTCACGTCCCGCAGCACCAAGTTACAGCGGTACCTATTGGCCTGGTGTATGGCGATGGTCTCGGTTGCCAGAGCGATGGCATGGATAGTGCCCCTGCCGCTCCGGAAACCATACTGCGCTGGGTGTAGATGGTTTCCCGTCTCCAGATAGGTGCGCAGCCGAGCGGAGACAACCCTCTCCAGCAGCTTCCCCGGTACCTCCAGCAGGGAGATGGGGCGCTCTCTCTCTCTCTCTCTCTCTCTCTCTCTCTCTCTTATAATAATAATAATAATAATAATAATAATAATAATAATAATAATAAGACCGAGAGAGAGAGAGAGAGAGAGAGAGAGAGAGAGAGAGAGAGAGAGAGAGAGAGAGAGAGAGAGAGAGAGAGAGAAATAAATGATCATTTCTCTCTCTCTCTCTCTCTCTCTCTCTCTCTCTCTCTCTCTCTCTCTCTCTCTCTCTCTCTCTCTCTCTCTCTCTCTCTCTCTCATCACTACCACCATAATAATAATAATGATAATAATAATAATAATAATAATAATGATAATAATAATAATAATAATAATAATAATAATAATAATAATAATGATAATAATAACAACACACACAGGTGGTGCATCACAGCGTCACAGACTCACAGAGGATGTGTAGCCGAGGCAATGACACGTGGACGGCGCTGATGGCGGCCAGAACCTCTTGGGCGTCTTGGTCACACACGGCCAGGCTGAGCACCCCCCAGGTCCCGCCACTCCTGCAGCAGCTGTGTGCCGGCACCACTTAAGTGACCCATGAACCTCTCAAGGTGACTCCTGTAATGGCTGAGTGTTGTGCACCTGTGTGCTGCCTGGACACACACACACACACACACACACACACACTACTTATCTGTTTATTAATTTCTTTATTCACTGTTCCATAATAGTATTGATAAAGATAACTCCTCCTCCTCCTCCTCCTCCTCCTCCTCCTCCTCCTCTTACTCCTCCTCTTCCTGTTCTTCTTCGTCCCCCTCCTCCTCATCTTCCTCTTATTCCTCGTCTTTTTGTTCTTCTTCCTCCTCCTCTTCATCTTCCTCTTCCTCCTCCTTTTCTCGCCTTCCTTCTAGTTCTCCTTTTCCTCGTCTTTTTGTTCTTCTTCCTCCTCCTCTTCATCTTTCTCTTCCTCCTCCTTTTCTCGCCTTCCTTCTAGCTCTCCTTTTCCTCGTCTTTTTGTTCTTCTTCCTCCTCCTCTTCATCTTTCTCTTCCTCCTCCTTTTCTCGCCTTCCTTCTAGCTCTCCTTTTCCTCGTCTTTTTGTTCTTCTTCCTCCTCCTCTTCATCTTCCTCTTCCTCCTCCTTTTCTCGCCTTCCTTCTAGCTCTCCTTTTTCTCTTCGTTCTCTTATTCCTCCTCCTCCTCCTCCTCCTCCTCCTCCTCCTCCTCCTCCTCCTCCTCCTCTTCCTCCTACTACATCCCTATCAGCCTTACATCTGTAGTATGTAAACTGATGAAAACAGTAATTTGCAACAATGTAGTGAACTATCTACAAATAAATGATTTAATCAATGACTCACAGCATGGCTTCCGAAACAGACGTTCTTGTGTAACTAATCTTCTTGATTTCTTTAATGATATTTTCACCATTTACGACGAAACAAAGGTAGTAGATGTAGTGTATCTAGATTTTCAAGAAGCTTTTGACAAAGTTCCGGCTACTAGCTAAATTGAAGTCACATGGTATAAATGGAAAACTTCCCAATTGGCTTGAAGACTGGCTGTCTGAGAGAAAGCAGCGCGTTGTTTTAAATGGTAAATTTTCAAACTGGCGAGAAGTTTTAAGTGGTGTACCACAGGGATCTGTACTCGGCCCTGTTCTTTTCCTTATTTACGTTAATGATATCGATGAGGACCTCACCTGTAAAGTATCTAAGTTCGCTGATGATACAAAAAATAATGAATAAAGTAGTCACGTCAGAGGATAAGCAGCACTGAACTGTGGTTCAGTGCTGCTTTCTTTTGTTTGTTACTCATCCTGCCATAGTTGGCTGTCGAGCCTTGAGGGAGGTTGTCAAGGTAGTCAATGAGGGACTGGCCTGGCGGCGTGGCGGGGGCGTTCTGCGCGCCGCGCTTCAACACGAAGGTCAAGACGTCCTTGCCTGCGTTCTCCATCAGGAAGATGAGCTTCGCGCGACGGACGCAAACTTTCGGAGCGGCGGCCATGATGGAGGGCTTGGGACACAGTTCTTCTCGCCAGCAGCCTGCAAAGAAATTTCCCAAGTGAGGAGCAGGGCAGGAGAGACGTGGTTTACAAGGCTCAGTGCGGGAGGGAGGGAGTTGAGCCTTGAAGTGGCCGGCCTGAGCACCGGGATGTGGGGACAAGACAAAGAGGTGGATGGGAGTAAGAGATACTATGGCACACGGCATGGCACGTGTGTTGTGTCCAAACCATTTGACAAGACAACACGAGGCAAGACTTGACTGTGTGTGTGTGTGTGTGCAAGTAAGTAAGTAATTAAGTAAGTAATCAAGTAAGCAAACCTGTATAAAGTATTTCAAGGTGTACATACAATACACAGTCACGTGAGCCGAGGCTCTCTGACGGTGTATTGTACAGTAGAGCAGAGGGCAGGAGTGCAAACAAATTATAATGTACAACAACATAATGAATTGTATTGTACAGCGGCAGTACCGCGCCGCTACAGAGAAGATAAACACTAATACAAGTGTCTCACACTAACTTAATAATAATAAAATAATGATGATAATAACAATAACAACAAGAGTAGTGATAACATTAATACTAATAACTACACCAACAACAACAGCAACAACAACAACAACAACAACAATAACAGCAACAATAATAATAATAATAATACCAATAAGAATATTATTAGTAACAAATAATAGTAACTAGCATTAATAAACATAATTAATAACTAATACTGGTAACTAGGGCAACAACAACAATAAATACCAACAACAACAACAACATCATCAACATAATAATAATAATAATAGTAATAATAATAATAATAATAATAATAATAATAATAATAAAAGTAATAATGATAACAGCAACAAATGCGATGACTGCAATAAATAGCATCAAAATCACAGCTTTTGTTGATGAAGTGGTTACTTTTTAACCTGTTGTTTGTTTGAACATTTTATCAGTTGTAAGAAGAACTTTGTCTATCAAGAGGCAAACTGTTCACAACAGTTTTGGTCCAACTTGTCACACTGTTTGTGAATAATATTGTTGTCAGTATCGCACAAATAAGGTTAACGTTGTTACTTCTCGTGTGAGAAACATTTTCTGCCAATTTGAAAATTGCATTATGTCCAAGATTTTGATGTATTAATAACAATGTGAAGTACTTATGAATGAAGGGAAGCCTGCAAATAGTGAAGGCTGAGGAAGCTTTGGATGCAGACTCTTTACGGAAAATGTACAGCGAAGAATTTTATTTTGCCGTCTTGTTGCTTTTGTTAAAAAGACGGCCATGTAGATGCCCATGTAGGAGGCAGTGCATGAGATGTGGGCAGCGTGAAGTACACTGCGTGTCACCCACTGCTTCACTTGTTACATTACCCACAATTCTTTTTAAAATGCCAGCTGTTTGAGAGACATTTAAACATATGTGTGTGTGTGTGTGTGTGTGTGTGTGTGTGTGTGTGTGTGTGTGTGTGTGTGTGTGTGTGTGTGTGTGTGTTTGTTTGTGCGTTCGTGCGTGCGTGCGTGGACCGTATGCATTTTTGGCAATGATTTCTTTGGCGGAAAAGATGCCCACCAGTACACAGTGGAGTGGTCTCCCCTCGTTTGACAGGACGTGGACTCCAGCTTGAAAAGACTCCTCGATAAAGTTCATGACATGTTTCAATATTTGCCTCCCTATTAAGTATATAGATGTTTCACACAAAAGGCTCCAAAACCCACACATTTCTCAAACAGTAATCAACTCGACAAGACCCAAAAATCAGTTGAACAGAGAGCTTCCTAAACCGTAAGCTCCGCCCTCTGTTCCGGTGAGGATATAGACAGGCGGACAGATGTGGATGCAGACAGAGACAGATAGGTAGACAGGTAGATAGACAGATTGTGTCCAGTCTTTGTGGTATATAGTCTTGCCTCGTTAGTGCCTCATTTTCTACTTTCTGAGTGTGTGCAGTAGAAAACACAGTGAAAACAATTACAAGGAAAGGAAAGAGTAAGTGTACTCACCTCAAGAGTGCAAGTGTGTACACTCCGGGAGACGGGAGGAAGGAAGGCGCGAGGCGGGAGGTGCCTGTGGGGAGAGACACACTGTGCTTCATGCTCTTACATTTATACTCCACAAGCACAAGTCTGTACCTGTGCACATCTATCTATCTGTATCTATCTGTATAAACAGAGACAGAGAGAGAGAGAGAGAGAGAGAGAGAGAGAGAGAGAGAGAGAGAGAGAGAGAGAGAGAGAGAGAGAGAGAGAGAGTCATCCAAAAATGTACTCACTGTTTGACTCGCTATAATTCTTTTTTTTTTTTTCAGAAACAGTTGGCCAAAATAATAAAGGCAGAAGTAAGACTAAGCTTTGAAGAAAGAACATGTCATAAAGTGTTACTGGAGGCACGAAAATGTCAAAGAAGTGCAAAGACAATTCAGAAGACACTTTGACAGGGATCCACCAAGGTGACGCGCCATTGCTCGCATCACAGCTAACTTTGTACCAGATGGAACTGTTCACGACCTTCATAAGTATGCCTGTGTAGTAGTAGTAGTAGTAGTAGTTGTAGTAGTGGTAGTGGTAGAGGTAGTATTCATGATTTCTCACTACTACTACTACTACTACTACTACTACAACTACTACTACTACTACTACTACTACTACTACTACTACTACTACTACTACTACTGTTGCTACTACTATGTGAATATTAATATTAATGCCTTAAGAATTGTTGCAAAAAACAGCTGCAGTAGTAGCATTTATATTTGTAATAGTAGTAGTAATAGTAGTAATAATAGTAGTAGTAGTAGTTATTGTTGTTATATTGTTATTATGATTGCTATCAATAATATCACACACACACAATAGTAGTAGTAGTAGCAGTAATAGTAGTAGTAAGAGTAGAAGCAATAGTAATTTTAATAATTTAGTATAATTTAATTATTTAATTAATTTTATTTATTTATTTATTTATTTTATTTTATTTATTTTATTTATTTTTTTGGTGGATATGAGTGTGTTCGTTGGTTGAACAAGTCCCTGTATATTAAATAGACTTTTGTGTGTCGCTCAAGTACCGAACGGCCTCGAAACACTGAGCCAAAGGGACGCCGCTCAGCCTGCAGCCAGTGTGGCGGCGTACCTTGTGTGGTGCGCGTGTGTATCGCATTGTGTTCCTCCTCATAGACTTAGTGGTGGTCAAGATAACCAGGATTGGCCAAGCCCTCCCTGAAGTGTGCTACCAGTAGTGTACCAGGTGTGTTGAGTAGCCGCCAGGTGTACAGCCACACGTGTGTTGTGTACAAGTGCATGTTGTGTACAGAAAGATCTCCCCCCTGTTTTATAAGACCCATAATGCCACTGGCCGGGAAACTACACTTGCCACCATCTCAGACAGGACGCCATCTTGTTGTGTAAGTCCGAGACGCCTCCTATCACCCCAATCTCTCCCTCCCCACCACCCGCCAGCCACTCCTTCCCACTTCCCCCAGCAGCAGCTACTGGCCGCCCACCAGCCAGCAGCCCCTTCACGGCCACTACCTGCCAGCACGCCTTCCTGCTCTTACCCCCTCCCACTCCTTCCTCCCCTCCCTTCAACCCACTCCTTCCTAACCGGCATTCGCCACCCACTCCTGCCAGGCCCCTACCAGCAACCCACTCCTTCCAGCTCCCCGCCTGCCATCCTCCCCTTCCCGCCCCCCACCCACCATCCACTCCTTCTGGTCCCCACCCGCCTCACGCTCCTTTCCCTTTTCCGCCGCCCACACAGGAGCTGCTCTCCTCGCTCCCTCCCCCTCACTCATGACGTCACGGACGGCGGTGACAGTGACTGGCTGGTGTGAACCGCACCTCACACTCGCTCTACCTAAATGCTACTACTACTACTACTACTACTACAATTACCAGTGCCACTACAATTACTTCTGTTACTACTGCTGCTACTACTACTAATACTACTAATACTAATACTCGTTCTACTTCTACTTCTACTACTAATACTAATATTAGTTCTACTACTACTACTACTACTACTACTATTTCGATAACTGTTACAACTACTACTACTAGTACTACTACGACTATTATTATTATTGTTACGACTACTCTTACTACTATTTTGACTATTACTACTACTACTACTACTACTACTACTACTACTACTACTACTACTACAACTACTACTTCCTTGCAAGCCTCCCTGTCCGCTTTACCGTCATTCCTTGATTCATATTTTTTAGTATTTTTATTTTTATTTATTTATTATTATTATTATTATTATTATTATTATTATTATTATTATTATTATTATTATTATTATCATTATTATTATTAGTGTGTGTGTGTGTGTGTGTGTGTGTGTGTGTGTGTGTGTGTGTGTGTGTGTGTAGGATTACAGATAAAAATACTATTCATGGATACCGTAATTTATTCACAGAAATAAATAAAAAATCTTACAGTGCACTCTCTCTCTCTCTTGTGAGTCAGTCAGCTGTTTTCAAGGTCGCTGGGCCTCGCTGCCCTCCTGCCTGGCTTGTATGATGCCACGTTGCATTTTACAGGAGTACTTTTAATCACCGCAGTAATGTTGTCGTGCAATGCTTGTCAGTAAATTACGTGCTTTTTAATGCCACTTGTCTTGTTATAACACACACACACACACACACACACACACACACTTGTTTGCCTGCTCTCTCTCTCTCTCTCTCTCTCTCTCTCTCTCTCTCTCTCTCTCTCTCTCTCTCTCTCTCTCTCTCTCTCTCTCCATCCTCCACCCGTGTATCCTCCTCCTAATAGTAGTAAATCTATTATTATTATTATTATTATTAGTAGTAGTAGTAGTAGTAGTAGTAGGAGGAGGAGGAGGAGGAGGAGGAGGAGGAGGAGCAGCAGCAGCACCAGTAGCAGTAGCAGAAATAGTAGTAACTGTGGTAGAAATAGTAGTAGTAGTAGTAGTAGTAGCAGTAGTAATAGTAGTAGTAATAGTAGTTGTTGTCGTCACCTCCTCCTCCTCCTCCTCCACCTGCCCCTTGCTTCCTGTCATCTCCCTCTCCGCCACGCTCGCAGCAACGTCACGCGACCCGCTAAGGCTGCTTGCCGTCACCCACTGTTGTCTGTTTCCCTCCTTCAAAATTGTGTGTGTGTGGCTGCCAACATGAGTGTGCATTGTCACCAACACCATCACTGTTACTTACCGCAACACTCTTTCCTCTTTCACTACAAAGGAAAAACAAACTCACACAAAGGACACTCTTTTCTGCCGCCATGGCCTGCTACTACTACTACTAATACTGCTACTACTAATACTATTACGAGTATTACTGCTACTTCTACTACTACTACGATTATCACTGCTACTACTACTACTAATACTATTACGAGTATTACTGCTACTTCTACTACTACTACGATTATCACTGCTACTACTACTACTACTACTAATACTATTACGAGTATTGCTGCTACTTCTACTACGATTATCACTGCTACTACTACTATTACTGCTATAACTACTACTACTACTACTACTACTACTACAAAGAATAATACCTCCACCCCATGTTTATTGATATGTCAATTAGGGGCTCCATTACTTGGAGGTCATTAGCCCCAGCTCCCGCTAATGACTGTGGCATCCAACCATATCTAATACTCTATAATATACACATTAGTTGTTAACTATAAATTCATTCTACCTCTACTCTATCTACTCTTATGCCACTCTCCACCACTGTAGCCTCGCAGTCGAGGCCTCCTAAGTCTGCAGGTATGGGAGTGGAATGCCTTGTCCCCCTGAGACACAGGAGGACAGATCTGAGGAGGGAGAATGAGAGACGGCACCTCATCCATGCGACGACATGGCTCCTTGGCTGGTGCTTCTTTTCTGCCATTAGGTCGGCTAGTCTTGAGTAGAAGCACTGAGCCTTGGAGCCCATCCCGCCAGATGTGGTGAAGACCAGAGGTGTGAAGCTGCCCTGGTCAACGTGTTGGATTCTCTCCCCATACGCTCGGATCTTCTCCTGCTCATTCTTGCGGTGGGCGGCCTCCAGGGAGAGTTCGTGGTGACAGGCGGCCATCGGGTCAAAGATCCGTATGTCCATGAATGCTTTCTGTCCCCTTGTCCAGAACCCTCGTGCACTGACGTCGACTCGAGCCTCGTTGGTGGTGTTGGCTGTTCTGTAGCGCAGGTGCTCGCCGTCTAGCGGCAGGAGGGTCGGTTCAGTGGAGACATCGTGGCACACCTCCCTGAGCATGCTGGCGGTCAGATCTCTCACCTCATCGTGCCTGATACATACGAATCCCCCCTTTTTGCACGTCATGGTGTGGTTGACGTCATTGGGGGAGCCACACACACAAGTACTGGGGAGTCCTTCCATCGGCCAGCCGTACCTCAGAGCAATGGCGTCGACAAATTCTTGTTTGTTGAGGCTGAAGCCCTTCGCTCTGATGGGCAGTGACGTTAGCCAGTTAGAGGCTCCCGTTTCCTGTGCAGTGAGGATTTTTCTCACTGTGGTTGCAGGCAGGATGTTTATCAGGTCTTCGAGACAGTTTCGTTGATGTTGTTGCCTATCTCTAGATATAATTCGTCCTTGCTCAGTGACTGCACTTTGGGCTATTTCACCATGTGCGTCCTGAGCAATGATCTTCTCTGTGAGGGACCTGGTGAGCTTGAGGGAGTTGAGGTTCTCCACAGTCGCCAACTTCTCAGGGGAGGTGATTCCCATCCCGCCCAGTCTTGGTGGAAGTTCGAGCAGCGCCCTTTCCCCATCTCCGATGGTGTGGTATCTCAGTAACGCTGGGAGGAAGGTGTTCCTTATCGAGACCTCCAGTGGTGCAAGGAGAGGGCTGATGCCTGGGATGGTGCGCATGGCGAATCTCCATCGATGCTGCAAGCCGTGGGTGTAGGCGGAGTAGGCTGCATGAGGCTCAGTCCTGGCCATGTCAGACAGGACTTCCACCTCATGTATCCACTCCTTCACCTTTTCTCCTATGTACTCCTTCTTGAACTCCTCTGTTCCGATGACAGCACCCAGATGCCGTTGTCCATCCTTTGTTATTATAACTCCACTGCCACTGAAGCTATCCACTGCACTGTCATAGTGTTCAGGCTTTACAATAAGGACGGACTTAGCGGCTACTTAGCTACTACTACTACTACTACTACTACTACTACTACTACTACTACTACTAACTACTACTACTACGATTATGACTACTAATACTAGTAGTACTTCAACTGCTGTTACTGTTAATACTACTGCGACTACTGCTACTACTACTACTACTACGATTGTGACTGCTACTACTACTACTACTACTAATACTAGTACTACTACTACTACTGCTGCTACTACTGTTAATACTACTGCGACTACTGCTACTACTACTACTACTATTTCTACTGCTACTACTACTACTACTACCACCACCACCACCACCACCACCACCACCACTGCCACCACCACCACTACCACCACCACCACCACCACCACCACCACCATTACTGCTACTACTTCTATTACTACTACTCATAATAATAATAATAATAATAATAATAATAATAATAATAATAATAATAATAATACGAGTACTTCTACTACTGCTACTACTGTCAATACTACTGCGACTATTGGGACTACTTCTGCTATTACTACTACTATTACTACTACTACTACTACTGCTGCTGCTACTAGTACTGCTACTACTAGCACCACTACCATTACTACTACTAC
>NC_087169.1:105000-170000 GCF_035594125.1 Scylla paramamosain
CACTAAACACAACCACCACCACCACCACTGCCCTCGTTCGGAAGTATGTGTGTGTTCGGCTTCTTGACTTTGGCTTCGTCTTCGTCTGTTTATAAGAAGCGAGGCCGGAGTGTATGGAGAAGGATGAAGGAAGGGGAAGGATGGGGCAGGGAGGTTAGGAAGCGTGGGACACAAAAGGATACTGAGGATATTGGGGGGTGGGTAGGGGGATGAAGGATATTAGGAAGGCAATGTTATTTTGGCAAGGAGGAGAAGGAGGAGGAAGAGGAAGGAGGAGATAAAAATATAAAAGGGATGAGGAGTAAACGGGTTAAAGGAGAGGAGATATGAAGGAAGAAGTGATGGAGGAATATGCTGAAGGAAAGGTTGAAAGAAGGAAGGAAGGAAGGAAGGAGGAAGCAAAGTTATTGATTTTTTTCTTTGTCCTCTTTGTTTGACATTCTTTTTTTCTCTCTCAGCGATCTATTTTCTTTAAGAACTCTCTTAAATATTTACTACACACCGACACACTTGAGAGAGAGAGAGAGAGAGAGAGAGAGAGAGAGAGAAGGGCACTCCAACACCCATCATTACTTCTCTACTTACTCTTCTTTCTTCTATAGCGCTTTCCTCCTTCTCCTCCTCATCTCCTTCTCTCGTGCCTTCTTCTATTTTTCTTTCTCCTCCTCTGGCTTTTCCTTTTACTTCTCTTCCTTTTCTTCCTCTTCGTATAACCTTACCACCACAACCGCCGTCGCCACCACTACCGCCGCCGCCCAGCTGATGGTCCTGTCCCGAGCTAAAGACGGTCAACAATGATTACTCGTTTCTGGGACAATCTTGAACCGCGTGTTTGCTCGCTACATCAGGTTACTGTCCCCCTAACGAGACTGTCCCCCCAGACCAGACCAGCCTTTCGTCTTACCAGCTCCTCTCCTCTAACTGAATGTCTTCAGCCTCTCTCTCTTCCCCGCAATGTCGCATCTCCTGCTATCTTCTATCGCTATTTTCTCGTCAACTGTTCTTCTGATCTTGCTAACTGCATGCCTTCCATCCTCCCGCGCCCTCGTTGCACACGACTTTCTACTTTTGCTCACCCCTATTCTGTCCACCTCTCTAATGCAAAAGTTAACCAGTATTTTCAATCTTTCATCCCTTTTTCTGGTAAACTCTGGAACTCCCTGCCTGCTTCTGTATTTCCCCCTTCCTATAAATTGAATTCTTTCGAGAGCGAGGTCTCAAGACACTTCTCTCATTTATGTTAAACTTTTTTGGCTCTTTCTTTTCATAGGTATATATTTTGTTGCCTTTGACCAGTGCCCCTCTTGCATAAAAAGTCCCCTTCTCTATTACCTCCCTGGAAACTGACTTCGATTCTCCCCATCTCTATCCCTTCCCCACGAGCCCCCACCACCCCCACTCTCTCTCTCTCTCTCTCTCTCTCTCTCTCTCTCTCTCTCTCTCTCTCTCTCTCTCTCTCTCTCTCTCTCTCTCTCTCTCTCTCACCAGGACGGTCCCAGGAGAGCAGAGGAGGCCATGTTTTGTTACAATCAGTGGTATTTACTTCCTTCCTCTGATGCTGATGGGGAACAAAAGTGTCCCTCGATGTATTTTTCCCGTGGTGTCTAATTGGCGATGGGGAAACAAATCAGTAGGGAAGGGAAAAAAAAACTAGGGAAAAGTTGAACTGATTAATTGACGAAGGGAAGAAAAGAGGGATGAAAAAGGTTTAGGAGGAAAGAAAATGGGTAAGGAAGGAATACTTAGGACAATGAGGGCAGATGATGGAGATGAGAGAAGCTTGTGTGAGGGATCAGAGAAGGAGGAAATGGGAGGGAATGGAGGAAAGAAGGATGGGACAGGGAAGAAAGGACGTAAGAAAAGAAGGGAATGAAGAAAAAAGGGGAAGATAGGAAGAAAAGGGTATAGAAAAGGAAAATAATATAGACAGGAGGGAAAATACAAGAAAATAATAAAGAAGAGAGGAAATGGAGAAAAGATGAATGGAAGAGGGAGAAAAGGTGCAGAGAAGAGAGAAAATAAAGAAAAGAAGGAAAAGACAGGAAAAAAGTGCAGAAGAAAGGAAGGGGACGGAGGAAAGAACTGGGACAAGGAGGAATGGAAAGGAAAAAAGGAAAGAGGAATGGGGCAAGGAGGAAAGAGTTTAGGAAGGGAAGGGAAGGAAAGAAAGAGAAGGAGAGAAGGATGGGATGGGAAAAAAAGTTTGAGAAGAGTTTCAAAGACAGATAAAAGAAAAAATTTAAAACTTATTATACAATGCATATGTAAATTTAAGTCTCTCTCTCTCTCTCTCTCTCTCTCTCATCTCTCTCTCTCTCTCTCTCTCTCTCTCTCTCTCTCTCTCTCTCTCTCTCTCTCTCTCTCTCTTGGTGCAAATTAAATGCCGTTTAATGATATCGCCAATGATTGCCTTATCTTGAGACCATTACTCTCATTTTATGCTCGAGTAAAAAAAAAAAGAAAAAGAAAAGAAAAAAAGCTTAATTAGAAAAGTTTGCTGCTCATAACAGACGCTTAAGGCTTGTTCATCTTTAGGACCAAGTTATCTTTGGCAAATCTGTTTTTCATGGCGTTAATTAAACTTTTTTTTTTTATTTTATTTCCTGGGGGTGCGTGTGAATGACTTAAACACACACACACACACACACACACACACACACACACACACACACACACACACACACACACACACACACACTTTATAGACAAAATGACGAATCACATACTGCAAAATACACGAGTAACAAAATTTATACAAATCAATAATAAAGAAAGTAACACATAGAACTGAAACACATATCTGTCTGTCAATTGTCTAAATAAAACTACAATGTCATTTTTTTTTTTTTAGGTAGAGAAATAGGAGACCTGAAAGGAAGAAAAAAAGAAAAAAAGAAGAAAATAATGATAATATAAATAAGAAGAAGAAGAAAACTCAATTCTTTCCTGTATGATTGAACTTTCCAAGAACGACAAACGGAAAACACTCATTTAACACTCAACGTGAACCTTAAGTGTCGGTCTGTGTGTCTGTCTGTGCGTGCGTGTGTTGTGCTGTGTGTGTGTGTGTGTGTGTGTGTGTGTGTGTGTGTGTGTGCGTGTGCGTGCGTGTGTGTGTGTGTGTGTCTGTTTGAAAGGCGACAATCATCCATCATCTCCACGCTTCAGACAAACGGATGACTTGACAAGCCTTTCTGATTGGGAGAGCGAGGGCCAGAGTCAGGGAGGCGAGGAAATATAATGACAGACGACCAAGAGGAGGAGGAGGAGGAGGAGGAGGAGGAGGAGGAGGAGGAGGAGGAGGAGGAGGAGGAGGAGAGGACGGAAAAAAACTATCAGTTTTCTCAGATTTTTCAGTGACGTTTTACAACTTCAACTCCTCCTCCTCCTCGTGGTCCTCCTCCTCCTCCTCCTCCTCTTCCTCGTAACTAGCCGCCATTTTAACCACTAAGAGAGAGAAAGAAAAAAAAATACTTCAACACAAAGCCTTTCACTGATCTATTCTCTTCCTCGTCCTCTTTCTCCTCCTCCCCCTCCTCCTCCTCCACCTCCTCCTCTTGTTTCTCCTCCTCCTCCTGTTCCTCGCGTTGTTTGAAGAGCCGTGCAGACGGACACTCAATGAGATAAGAAAAGGATGTCTTGGACTTTTTCTTCCCGAGTCTTTTTCTAAACCCTCCTCTGTGTGTCCTTCTCTCTGTCTCTCTTTCTCTCTCTCTCTCTGTCTATCTGTCCGGCTGGTTGGTTATACTGCTGGAGAAGGAGGAGGAGAAGGAGGAGGAAAAGGACGAATACAAAGGAATACAAAGAAAGTCCAAACAGCAACAGAGCTCCTTACTAAACTGTTTCGGTAACTATTCTACGCTATTAGTGGGAGAGACAGGATAATACAGACGCTCCTCCCCACCACTCTCATCACTCTAACCAGTACTGCCCAGAAAAAAAAAAAAAAATGTTGTATAGGAAAACCACATGAATTTGAGAGGAAAGTAATAAAGAATTAAGTCTAAGAGGAGGAGGAGGAAGAGGAGGAAGAAGAGGAAGAAGAGAGAGGGAGAGAGAGAGAGATAAAAAGCTACTCCAATTTCACTTGTTAATCGTTAAGACTGTAAAGATATGTAACAGGAGGAAATGAGAGGCAAGGGGGGGAGGGAGGATGGTAACAAGAGAGAAATTAGAAGAAAGGAAGAGTAAAAAAAGAAATACAGGTAGGAAAAGAGGATGAGAGGCAAAGAAGAGAAGGAAGAGTAAGTAGAGAGACAGGTTAGCAGAGAGAGAGGAGGATAATATGAGAGAGAAGTAGAGATAGGCAAGGAAAGGGAGTAAGAACAGAAAGGAAGAACGGAAAACAGAACAGGAGAGATAAGCAAGGAAAGGAAGATAAAGAAGAGAAAGGAAGATAATAAAAGCGAAATTAGAGGTAGGCAAAGAAAGGAAGGGTAAGGAAAGAAAGGAAGAAAAGAAAAGAGAACAGGAAAAATAAGCAATGGCAGGAAGAGTAAGAAGAGAGAGGAAGATAAGAAAATATAGAAATTAGAGGTAAGCAAGGAAATGAAGAGTAACACAAGAAAGGAAGAAAAGAAGAGAAATGAGAAGAGGTTAACCAAATAAAGAGATAGATAAAAATAGATAGATAGATAGAGAGAGAGAGAGAGAGAGAGAGAGAGAGAGAGAGAGAGAGAGAGAGAGAGAGAGAGAGAGAGACACAGCTAATCATGGAGAAAGAATGGGAAAGGGAGTAGCAAGATTTCCACAGCCTTTCGTTCAAAATCATCCTAATTAAACGCAGCCACTTTGCCACTTAAGCAGTCAAGAGGGGAAACTGACGGACGGAGCTTTTAAACCTCTCAACTCCCCGCCACTTCAAGTCACACGCGTCGCAGGTCAAACGTAGCAAATCAAGTGGAAGCGAGGCCCTTTGCACCAAATCACTTGACCTCCGTCACACGGACGCAAATGAAGGAGTTAAACAGAAACAAAAAAAAAAAGACCAGAATCTATTAGTCGGAACTTGAAAGGCTGAAGGCTAAACATAGACGCACCCTTGACTGGGCCACTGCGACACTGCCTCTCCCAGTAATCAAGATGAGAACGGGAGGGAGAGAAGTGCAAGGAGACGATGAGGAAACCGACACGTGGATGGGAGGCTGGGGAGAGAGAGTAGGGTAGCATTGGTGTGTTGGGTATTAGTACGAGACAAAAAAATGAGGAAAGACAGGCGTGTGGAGTGAGTACGAGTGACTGAAAGACTAGGAGGGGTTGGGGAGTGTCTGGAGATGGTGGAGATGAACAAGGAGTGACAGGGTTTGACAGGGAGTGACTATAGGAGTGCTTTGGAGTGAAGAGGAATGAAAATGAGAGTGATTTTGAGTGTTTTGGAGTGACGAGGTATGAAAATGAGAGTGATTTGGAGTGTTCTGGAGTGACGAGGTATGAAAATGAGAGTGATTTGGAGTGTTCTGGAGTGACGAGGTATGAAAATGAGTGGTTTGGAGTGTTTTGGAGTGACGAGATATGTATGAAAACGGGAGTGATTTGGAGTGTTCTGGAGTGACGAGGTGTGAAAATGAGAGTGGCTGGGAGGCTTCTGGAGTGAGGAGTATAAAAAAAATATGAGTAATGCTCTACAAACGGTTTACAAATAATAATTAGTTTCTATAGAGGATTATTTGATTTTATAAAATAATTGAATATTTCAAACATAATATTGTTAAAGGAAAATAACATAATATAGAATTAACGCTTAAAAAATTCTAGCCAATAAAATTTAAAGTTATTACATACCAAAACTATGAAATAATAAAAGATAAAACTAACTAATAAAACTAACCTCATTAAAAAAGTTGCTTATTGTTAATCAACGACTTAAAAATACAAAAATATAAAATAAATAAAACTGCCTACATAGCTAAAAGTCATAAAAATGATAACACAACACTTGACTAAAATAATATCACACAAAACGATCGACATGCCGATGATTTTGCATACAAGTGTGTTAGCCACATTTGCCAAAAATAAGTTAGTGGTGGTATATACATATATATATATATATATATATATATATATATATATATATATATATATATATATATATATATATATATATATATATATATATATATATATATATACAGAGAGAGAGAGAGAGAGAGAGAGAGAGAGAGAGAGAGAGAGAGAGAGAGAGAGAGAGAGAGAGAGAGAGACTAATAAAAGTATTTCTTAACCTGAAAAAGAAAGAAAAAAGCAAACATTAGATGTGTGCAGTGTGTCATCCTTCGTGGCTTACCCAATGTTTACTGACGGCGACGCGCGAGGCAGGCGAGGAGAGAACCAGAGATGAAGGGAAGGATGTCGTGTGAGGGGAGGGAATGTTTCTGTTGCTACTGCTGCTGTTGTTGTTATTGTTGTTGTTGTGTTGGTTATGTGTTGTACTGGCCTAACAGGACACCCGCGTAAGCTCAGTAACACAGTCAAGCCACACAGACGGCGGTGTGCCCTTTGCTGTAACACTTCGGAACCTACAAGGCGGTGGTTTGGATTCAGTTTTGCTTTTCCTGGGTTTTGTTTGCGCGTCTCCAAACAAAGGCCACGAGAAGCAAAGGTGTGAATCCAAACGACTGCTTTGTAGTGATGCGCTCCATGTTAGAGCAGAGGTGACGCCCTGACTGTGACTGAGCGCTGGCGTCCTACGAGGCCTGCACGCAACACACCACCTACACAACAACAACAACAACAGCAACAACAACATCTACCACTACTAGCAGCAGCAGTAGCAGTAGCTGTAGCTAGGAGTTCAGGACTGGCGCGTGGCCGTAAGGGGAATCTTCCTTTAAGGGAGGAGCAGCAGGTGACCTGAAGTCTCATGGCCTCATGGCCTGGGCTGTCTTGTTCATGCTCAGCCTGAGGGCCTGACCTGTCACAGACCTGCCCTCAATGACTTGGCGGCGTGGTTGGCAGGGTGGTTGGCGCCACCCTCAACCCAGATACCCACCATTGCAGAACATGGCGGCGAGGCACTGCTGCTTTCACTTCACCTTGCCTCCTGCAGGGCTGAAGTAAGGCACAGCCTGGTGTGCTGTAGCGGTGCACGTCAGCACCTGCACGAGGGCGGCCAGCGCCACCTGCCTCCTGAAGACGGCCACCCCGTTCGCCACGCAGCGCACAGTGACGGGGGTCTGCTGTCCTCCCCAGCAGCCCAGGCCCATCTTGGCTACCTGGGCAGGACTGAGGGTTCCGCTCCCCCCACTGGAGAAGGTGAACGAAGCACTGCGGCGCAGCACCCGGCCTGGGAGGGGACAGCCGCACACTCGCTGAGTCACGGGGCAGCCTCAGCCGCGCGGGGACACGCAGACAGTTGTTCTGTTGTTTCGTTGTGACGTCTGTCCGAAAAAAGAAAATCCTGTTGCGTTGTGGTTCTGCGCTGAACAAATTTCATGGATGGAGTGAATGAATGAGTGTGACATCATGGTGACTCCCTCACCTGCACACACACCTGAGGGCGCCACAGTGAGGCTGTGACGCACACGCCGCGCACAGAGAGAAACAGAAAGAGAGAGAGAGAGAGAGAGAGAGAGAGAGAGAGAGAGAGAGAGAGAGAGAGAGAGAGGAAGGGACAGCGAAAAAACAGAAAAAAAGGAAAAAAACAGGAAAACGAAAAAGGAAATAAAAAAGGGAAAAGGGAAAAAAAGATGTAGGAAACGAAGCATTTTTCCACCACACGAGCGCAGAGAATGAAGACATAATATCCGTCCATTTTGTATCATTAACCTAACCACGCTGGCCTGCCCTAGATAGCGGCAAAATTTACCGTTAATGTACAGTACTACACATCCATTGTATTACCTCCTGCACTTTACTACTAACCTACACCCTCCCTGGTACCGCGGCTAGTGTAAACAAAGGCCACACACCGCCAAGGCCTCGTCCTCTAAATATTTAAAACGATCTCCCAAAACCTGCTTCTTTTTACGTGCAGTAGACGAATGGTATAAAAAGATTGCGTAAGGGAAGCCATAAGGAAAATGTTTTGGCAGAATGCTATAGTGTTTTTGCTTGGTGTAATGGAGACTTATTTTCTTTCTCTGTCTTCCTTTAAATATTTAACACGATCTCCCAGAACCTGATATTTTTTTTTTTTTTCAGTACAGCAGACGAATGTTGTAGAAAAAATGACATAAGAGAAACTATAATGGAAGAATGGTATAGTTTTGTTGCTTGGTGTAGTGGAGACGAATTATTGGTAGTTTTTCTCCCTGTGGCTTCTGTTCGAACAAAGAAGATCTGGTATAGAAGAGTTGCATTAAGAGAAGCGAATAAAGAAAACGAAAAAGAAGATTAGACAAAAAAAAAGATTAGGCAGATTACACAAAAAATAGACAAATTAAACAAAAGACGATTAGACAGATTAGACAAAAGGAGATTAAACAGACTAAACAAAAAAAAAGATTAAAGAGATTAAACAAAAGAGGATTAGACAATTAGACAAAATAATAGACAGATTAGAGAAAAGATTAGACGGAGTGGACAAAAGATTAGACAAATTAGACAAAATAAGATTAGACAAAAGTACACATACGGATGACGGGTGAAAATATGTAAAGTGCCTCCATACAGACACTGCCACGTGAAGACCTAAGAACTTGAAGCAACTTCCCTAATTTTTTACGTTCTCATGTTCACCTAATCTCTCTCTCACATATCATCCCTCGACCTGATCTAATTTTAATCCAATCCAATCCTATTCAGCCCTATCCTATCGCATCCAGACCCCCAGTGAGGTCTTCCCAGTCCTTAACCCCCCTCCCCCTCACTTGCACAGCCAGCCCTTGGGAAATCAGGGCTAAGGGACGACTGTAGGAGAGTCTTCTTATGGTACAGTAGGAGGTAGAAATCCTACTCTCTCTCTATCTCTTTCTCTCTCTCTCTCTCTCTCTACTCTTTCCCCCTGATTTCTCTCTCTCTCTCTCTCTCTCTCTCTCTCTCTCTCTCTCTCTCTCTCTCTCTCTCTCTCTCTCTCTCTCTCTCTCTCTCTCCTCTTCCTTCGTCCTAATCTTTCGCCATTCTTCCTATTTTTTTTCCTATTCTCACTTTCCTTGCTTCTCTCTCTTTTCCTACTCTTGTTTTTTGTGCATTCTCTCTCTCTCTCTCTCTCTCTCTCTCTCTCTCTCTCTCTCTCTCTCTCTCTCTCTCTCTCTCTCTCTCTCTCTCTCTCTCTCTTGTTACCTGTCATTTCCTCCCTTCACATATCTTTACAGCCTCTGGCCCTTGCTTTCCCCCTCTTCTCTCTTTTCTACACCTCTTTCCCTCTCTTTCACACACTACACCTCTTTCCCTCTTTTCACAAACACAGCTTCATATTCTGTCTTCCCTTCCTTCCCTCCTGTCCTTATCTCCCTCCCTCCCTCCGCCCATCCTTCTTATGTTTATCTCCTTTCCTTCCCTCCTTCACACATTCTTATCTTCCTCCCTCCTGCATCCTCTCCTCCTCTCCTTCTAACTTGACGCGTAAGGAAGAAGAAGGAATGTATTATTATTATGCTGGGACGAACATTTTTAAAACTTTTCTTTTTCTTCAGTTCTTCCTGTTTTTTTTTTCTTTTTTGGTTCATGTTTTCATTTCATTCGTAATATTATCGTTATTGCTATTTTTGTTATTCATTATTGTTATTATTACATGTTGTCGTGATTATTAAAACGGCTTCACCATCACAAACGACAACAACAAAAGCAACAACAACAATAACATCAACAACAATAACTGGTACCCCTCCTATATAAAAACAAAAGCAACAACAATTACTACTACTCTTACTACTACTACTACTACTACTACTATTACTACTACTACTAGCACTCCTACTACTACTACTACTACTACTACTACTACTTTCACTACTACTACTACTTTTACTACTACTACTACCGCCACTACCACTACCACCACCACTACTACTACTACTACTACTACTACTACTACTACTACTACTACTACTACTACTACTACTACTGCTGCTACTACAAATAGCATAAGAAAAATTAGCAGCAGAAAAGAAAAATTCGCATCAGAAAGAGAGAGAGAGAGAGAGAGAGAGAGAGAGAGAGAGAGAGAGAGAGAGAGAGAGAGAGAGAGAGAGAGAGAGAGAGAGAGAGAGAGAGAGATTGCTGTTTTCCATCTTATTATGATTTCTTGCACGCCATCAAGCTTCCTTACACCTACTTTTCTCCCTCCTCCTCCTCCTCCTCCTCCTCCTCCTCCTCCTCCTCCTCCTCCTCTTCCTCTCTTCCCTCTCCTCCTCCTCCTCCACTTCCTCCTCTTCGACACAACACGGCTGCCTCATCATTCAGGGAGCGGCGCCCCCACCTTAGGAAACCCTAGATATGACCACGAGAGTACTGATACGGGTGGGAGGAGAGGGGAAAGATGGGGGGTGTGAGAGAGAGAGGGAAGTGCTTAAGGGAGCGAGGAGGGAGAAGGGGAGAGGTAGGAGTAAAAAATATGTTGGTTATTCTCTTCCACTGCTGAAGGAAGGAGGAGGAAGGGAAGATGGAGGACGAAGAAGGAGAGGAAGAGAGGAAAATGGAGGAGCAAGGAGAGAAAGGGTATTGTGGGAGGAAGGAGGGAAGAGAACCGTAATTAGGTGGAGGAAAAGATTGGTAGGTTTTTCTTTATCTTTTTCTCGTTCTCTTTCGTTTGTCTGCTTCCCTGTTGATTAACTTAGTGCTCTCTCTCTCTCTCTCTCTCTCTCTCTCTCTCTCTCTCTCTCTCTCTCTCTCTCTCTCTCTCTCTCTCTCTCTCTCTCTCTCTCTCTCTCCCCCTTATATATATACCATTCACTCACTTTTCGTTTTCTGATCTTTTGTCTCACATTCTACAATTCTCATTCACTTTCTTTCTATCTCCTTCACTGCTTTTGCTCTACATTTTGTCTCTCCTTCAGTCCTCCTTTCCTTTATTTTTTTCTCTCTTTCAATCCCTCTTTATCATATTTCTTTAATTTTCATATTTTTCATTCTTTCTTTTTTTCTTTTGCACATGTCTGGTATCTCTTTGTAGATTACCTCCTTTTCTTTCCTCCCTCCTTCTCTTCCCTCCGTCTCACCATCTTCCCTCCCTCCTGTCCCTGAATCTTCCTGTACGTTCTCCCTTCTCTCCCTCCCTTCCCTCTCTTTCTTCCCTCTCTCCTTCTCTTCTCTCCCTGCTTCCTGTCCTTCCTTCCCCTTCCTTCCGTCCCTCCTTCATCAGTCTCTTTCTTGCTTCCTTCTTCCCTTCTTTCCTTTACGTCCCTCCCTCCCCCTTTTCTTCCCTTCCTTCTCTCTATCCTATCCTTACATCTTTCCTTTTCGTCCTCCCTCCCGCCGTTCCCTCCTTGGATTTGCGACTCCCAGACCACAACAGGCGCTGCAAATGTTTCACTACGAGCCGAGAAAACCTAATGATACCAACTTCTGAAGGAGTTTTCGGTCCGTTCTGTTCGCTGGAAACTTCGTGGAATCTGTTCTTGCTTACAAAACACTTCACTCTTCCACTGTTCGTCCTTTCTTCTTCCCCGAACTTCCAACTACAAAGTCGTAACTCGTAACTCTTTCTCACGACCACTTTATGTTACTAATCACTCGCTAATTCATCGTAAACTTGTGTGTTTCTTCCTATTTTGTACTTTGTGGTTTTCTTTATTTAATCTTTTTCTCTCTTTCGTTCTTTTTTTTTTTTTTTTTTTTTTGCTTTTTCCCGTTCTTTGTTCATAGTTTTCTGGCTCTCTTTCCTTCTTTTCTTTGTTGTCAGTTTTTTTGTTTTTCACACTCACCCCTCACCTTAAAAGCGGCAGCCTGAGGGGTCACACACACACACACACACACACACACACACACACACACACACACACACACACACACACACACACACACACACACACGCACGCACACACGCACGGCCACAAAGCGACAGGACGCCAATAACTGTGAGCCCTTCCCCTCTTTTTCCCCTCCTCGTACACACTGTTCCCCTCACTTGCCTCTTATTCCTCTCTTCATCACCTATTTTCCTATCTCCCTTTTCTGTTTTCCCCTTTGTGTTAAATGTTTTGTCTTGTGTCCCTCTTCTTTTTTTACATCCTTTTGAGTTTTTTTTTTCCAGAAGATACGAGTATATATAAGAAGTAACCCTGAGAAGAGGAGGAGGAGGAGGAGGAGGAGGAGAAGGAAAAAGAGAGGAGGGAATCCAAATCAACATGAACACTTTAAAACTCTCTCTCGACTTGGTGATAATAAAACAATAAAAACTCAAGTCTCAATTTTCTGCGAATGAGGAGGAGGAGAAGGAGGAGAAGTAGGAGGTGGAAGAGGAGGAGGAGGAAGAGGAGAAGGAGGAGGAGGAGGAGGAGGAGGAGGAGGAGGAGGAGGAGGAGGAGGAGGAGGAGGAGGAGAGCGAGAACAGTGATAGCTAGGATAAACAGTGAATACTAAAACAAGAAGATAGACGATGAGAAAGACAATGAAGAAAAGGAAGAAGAGGAGGAGGGATAAGAAGAAAAGATTGAAACATCCTCAAACATTTTATCATACTTGCAGATTATTTACATTGTGACTATTTAAAGTACATGAAGAAAATAAGGTGCCAATAGTCCATATAAAGCATTTTTTTTTTATTTGGCCAAAACAACAACAACAAAAAAAAAGAGAAAATAAGAGGAGAAAGAGGAGGGAGGAAAATGAAAACGACGAAGATGGCAAGGATGAGGAGTGAACAGAACAAGGAGGAGAAGAGAGACGATGAGAGAAACAAGGAAGATGAGGAGGAGGAGGAATAAGAAGAAAAAAAGGAGGCTGAAAACGATAATAGCAACGAACAGTACAATGACAGAAAAGACAAGAAGAGACGATGAAACAGACAAAGAAGAGGAAGAGGAGGAAGAAGAAGAAGAGAACGAGGATGAAAACGATGATAAAGATTAACAATAAACAGAACAATGAAAGAAAAGACAAGGAAACGATGAAAGAGACAAGGAGGAAGAAAAGGAGGAGGAGGAGGAGGAGGAGGAGGAGGAGGAAGACAGGAAGAAAGAGGAATCGCTGCTCTCTCACAGGTCGTTTGGCAAATTGATTGAGGCTGGAAATCGTGATATGATCTTTCTCCCTATCCTCTGTCTTTCTCCTCTCCCTCTCCTTCCTCTCCTTCCTTCCTTTCTCCCTCCATTTCTTCTTCTCCATGGAACAGAGACCACCACCATCACCATCTTTACCTCATTCCCATCTTCCTCTATCTCCCTTTTCTAGTTACCTGCCTTCTTTTCTCTCTCTCTCTCTCTCTCTCTCTCTCTCTCTCTCTCTCTCTCTCTCTCTCTCTCTCTCTCTCTCTCTCTCTCTCTCTCTCTCTCTCTCTCTCTCTTCGTCTCCCTTTCTCGCCTTACCGCGTTGATACGTCTCTTTGAGCGTATATGTCCCTTCTCGACGTTCCTTTTTGCTTGGGTCAAAATAGGAGGAGAAGGAGAAGGAGGAGGAGGATGCATTTAGTCCTGTTTCTGAGGGTATGTCTGCGGAGTCTTCTCCAGTAGTAGCAGTAGTAGCAGTAGTAGTAGTAGTAGTAGTAGTAGTAGTAGTAGTAGTAGTAGTGGTGGTGGTGGCAGTGGTGGCAGTGATAGTAGTGGTGGTGGCGGTGATGGTGGTGGTGGTGGTGGTGGTGGTGGTGGCGGTGGTAGTGGTAGCGGTGGTGGCGGTGGTGTTGGTGGCGATGGTGGTTTAAGGTTTTTATAAGGTTTTATAAGGTTTAGTACAAATATGAAAATTCATAAGGCATATTCTGCCGAGCCGAAGCTCCCTGGCAGAAAGACAATGAAGTTCGGGTGATTCACTCCGCACTGACTGGCAACACACAAATAATATAGGTGATTATAATTATAGAAGTAATAATCAGTAAATTTGACAATATTTTTATAATAAAAGAGCAAACTAGTAACAAAGAAAATACATAAACATAAATACCTTGAACTTTCTTTTGTTATTATATGCTAAAGAACCATTTTTAAATTATAGTTGTAGAAAGTAGTGGCAGGTAGAATCAAATCATTATTTGGTGGCGGTGGTGATGGCAGTAGTAGTCGTAGTGGTGGTGGTGGTGGTGGTAGTGGAGGGTGGTGGCAATAATGATGTGTGTTGCAGAAGGGCTGTGTTTCCTTGAGAGAGTGAGTACGAGTCTCTTGCAGTACCAGTAGTAGTAGTAGTAGTAGTAGTAGTAGTAGTAGTGGTAGTAGTAGTAGTAGTAGTAGTAGTAGTAGTAGTAGTAGTAGTAGTAGTAGTAGTAGTAGTAGGAGTCGTAGTAGTAACAGTAGAAGTAGTAATAGTGGTAGCAGTGATGGTGGTGGTGGAGGGTGGTGGCAATAATGAGTTAATAAGAAGTAGGTGGGGTAGGTGAGATATTTTGTGTGAGAGAAGAATGTGTAACACTGGAAAGGAAGAATGCAGATGAACTGGATGAAAGAATCAATAGGGATGAAGTGGAGAGGTGTGTGAGAAGGCAGAAGAATGGCAAGGCAGCAGGTCCAGATGATATACCCTATGAGTTCTACAAGAATGGTGGGGAGGTAGTGATAGACAGAATGACTGAGTTATTCAACCGAGTGTGGGATGAAGAGAGAGTGCCAAGAAAGTGGAATGAGAGCCGAGTGTGTCTGTTACATAAGGGAGGATTTAAGAGTAAGAATGAGCTGAAGAACTACAGGCCAATTGCATTAGTGAATACAGTAGGTAAAGTTTTCAGTGCAGTGTTGAATGAGAGACTGTGTAAATGGATTGAGAGAGCTGGAGTGCTGGGTGAAGAACAGAATGGTTTTCGTAGGGACAGGAGAGCTGAGGACAATATGTTTGTGGTGAATGAAATGATTGAGAAGAAAAAGAAGGATGGGGGTAAATTGTACCTAGGTTTTTTGGATATAGAGAAAGCTTATGATAGAGTGAACAGAGAAATGTTAGGTAGAGTCTTAGAAAAGATTGGATTGAGTGCAAAGATAGTTAACGTAGTGCAAAGTATGTATGTGGACACAAGAGCTAGATACAGGCTAGGAGACATAGAAACAGACTGGGTGAAGAGTGAGAGAGGAGTTAGGCAGGGCTGTATATTGTCACCAACCCTTTTTAGCCTGTATACAGAGGAGCTAGCAGCCAGGATGAGAAGAATGAATGTAGGGGTAAGTGTGGGGAATGATAAAGTATGTGTGCTCCTTTATGCAGATGATGTAGTTGTTATGAGTGAATCGGCAGATGAGCTTCAAAGTTTGTTGGATGTAGTGGATGGCTATGGTAAAGACTTTGGAGTAAGGTTTAGCAGTGAGAAAAGCAAAGTAATGATTGTGAATAGGTCAGAGGATGAAAGTAATGTGGTATGGAGACTTGGAGAGAATGAGTTGAGACAGGTGCAAGAATACAAGTACTTAGGGATGTGGATGAGTCCTAGTGGGTGTGCAAAGGCAAAGAATGAAAAGATAAGTATGGTAAACCAGTGGGCAGGTCAATTGGGAAGCGCGGCAAGGATGAGAGCAAGTAAGTATGATGTGTTGAGAGAAGTGTGGAAGAGTGTGGCTGTGCCATGTATAATGTATGGTATGGATGTGATTGCATGGAATGAAAGTGAAATTGATAAGTTAGAAGTGGGCCAGAACAAAGTAGCAAGGATGGCACTGAGTGCACCGAGGTGCACAGCAGTTGAAGCCTTGAGAGGTGACATGGGATGGAGCACCTTCAGAGAAAGACTCACAAAAGCCACACTTAGGTACAAGATTAGGCTTGAGAGAATGGATGATGCAAGAATAGCAAGGAAGGTGTACCTGTGGAATGAAAGTGGAAGCAAATGGAGGAAGAGATGCATGAGAATGACAGACAGGAATGAATTGCAAGTTGTGTGGGCGATAAGAATGGCTGCTAGGAATCAAAATGAGCGTGAATGGGTGGTAACAAGAGGAGGAAGAGTGGGAGCCGAATGGGATGTGAGAAAATGGAAGAATGAGATAGACAAAGAAGTGAAATGTGTGGGACTGAATGAATGGAAGACTGAGATGGAAAGAAAGAAGACCCTGGAATGGTACAAGGAGAAAGAGGCCCCGAGGTATGAAAGGTGGTATGATGGAAGCCTGGGCGGTGATCTTCTCTTCCGAGCGAGGGCACAGTGTATGGATGTGAATGCAAGGAGTTACAGGTGGTCTGAGTCCCGCAGCAAAGTGTGCCAGATGCGTGACATGGGAGAGGATGAGACAGTGGAACATGTGGTGCTGGAGTGTGTGCAGTATGCCAGAGACAGGAATGAGATGATGCAAGTGATACTGACTGAGTTAGGGCATGATAGGAATGAAAGAGTGGAGAAGACAGGAAAGGAATGGATGGTGTTGTTGCTGGGACTGTGTAGAGAGGCGAATGAAAGGATGATTGAGGCGGTGAAAGAGTTTCTGGAGAGAATGTGGCGTGCCAGGTGTATGAACAATTAGGATAGAGGATGCTGTTCGTTTCTCTCTTTTTTTTTTTTTTTTCCCTTTCTACAGGAGTTGCCGATCCAAAGGCCTGGCTCAGGAGTGATCCTGTGCCACCTGTATCATCAAGATCAAGATCAAGATGGTGAGTCTGCGTACAAAATTGCATCGGAGGGGTTGGTAGAGGCAGCCACAATTATCCATCATCATCGGCGACACCATGGCTCTTGAGAAGGTAACATGGCTACCATTCTACACTCACATCATCTGGCTATCAACACACACGAGAATGGCGGCGGTGCGGAGGTTTAAATAGGGAAAATAGGCGTATATGTGAGGGCGGGTGGCGGGGATCCTATGGTGGAAAATCGAGGGATGATCGAGGGTGATGCCCCACCATTATTAATTACTCCTTTATTTAGCGATTTACAACACACACACCTGCCCGCCAGTAAGAAGCAGGTGTGGGCGGCCATCTTGAGCGCTAAGGGACGAGGGGACAAGGGGAAATAAGGAAATATGGCTCAAAATGCCTCCTTATTTTATTGTATTTTCGATTTTTTTTTATTTATGGAATTGTTTGCGTGTGTGTGTGTGTGTGTGTGTGTGTGTGTGTGTGTGTGTGTGTGAGGGAAGGGAGGGCGGGAGTGGGGGAGTTCTTGTGTATGTTAAGGATAAAAAACAAAAGTTAACGTAAATATTTTCCTTATTTTTTTCTTCATTTTCTTGTGTTTGTTGTTTGTTTTGTTTGTTTGTTTTGTTGGTTCGTTATGTGTGTGTGTGTGTGTGTGTGTGTGTGTGTGTGTGTGTGTGTGTGTGTGTGTCAGAATATATCGTTTTTATTTTTTTCATTTTTTTCAGTTTTCTTGTCTCAACTGAATATTTGTTTGTTTGTTTGTTTGTTTGTTTGTATATCCATGTATGTTTGTCCTTTTCTTCCTCTTCCTCCTCTTTCTTTCATCTAGACCTCCTCTTCTCTCTTCCCATCTCTTCCTCCTCCTAGCCCAACCAAGCCTAATTCTCTCTCTCTCTCTCTCTCTCTCTCTCTCTCTCTCTCTCTCTCTCTCTCTCTCTCTCTCTCTCTCTCTCTCTCTCTCTCTCTCTCTCAGACAGACAGACCTCAATGACAGCGTGGTGAGCGAGGAGGGGGAGTCAACCAGCAGAGTAGGGGAGCATGACCCCTACTTTGAACCAGTGGTGACCTTGCTGGAGGTCTTCGTGGTTAGTGATGATGACCAGGAGGAGGAAATGATGAGACTGAGTTTCGAGATCAGGTCAGGTTAATAATGGTGTTTTTTTTTTTGTTATTATTATTTTTGTGAGTTTTTTATTGGTTTATTATTTTATTGAGAAATGTTGGTAGTTTTGCTGTTTCTTATTGTTAGGTGAGGTCAGATCAGGTCAAGTACTGATGGTAATTTTGCTGTTTTATCATTGTTAGGTCAGGTCAGGTTTTCTTATTGCAGGTAAATAATAATAATAATAATAATAATAATAATAATAATAATAATAATAATAATAATAATAATAATGGATCACCTGAAGATCCGCCACCCCACAGGGATCACCTGAAGATCCGCCACCCCAGATTGTCTCACCTGAAGATCCGCCACCCCGAGTGCGGCTGGGGTGGCTGATCTTCAGGTGATCCATAATAATAATAATAATAATAATAATGATAATAATTATTATTATTATTATTATTATTATTATTATTATTATTATTATTATTATTATTATTATTATTATTATTATTATTTTTATTTTCTCTCAATCTATGTTTTCTTTCTTACTTTCCTCCTCCTCCTCCTCCTCCTCCTCCTCCTCCTCCTCCTCCTCCTCCTCCTCCTCCTCCTCTTCTTGTTCTTCACATAACCTCTCTTCATTTTATTAACCTAACCTAACATGCAGGCAGTGCCAGCCTAACCTAACCTCCCCCCACCTGCAGGCAGTACAAGCTGTTTCATTATCACACCTCTGAGTCGCCCCCACAGTGGAAGGAACGGGGCATGGGGGCCATTAACATTCTGAGGAACAAGCAGAAGAAGGCTGTAAGTGGTTGGGTTAGGTTTATGTGTGTGTGTGTGTGTGTGTGTGTGTGTGTGTGTGTGTTGACTGGGCTGTCTCATATGGGATTACCAGCCTAATATTGTGACAGACATACAAGCAGAAAGACAGACAGATAGATTATTATCACTATATTATTACCAGTCATTAATTCAAATAGATAGATTATTATTATTGTTATTATTATTTTATCACCAGCCATTAATTCTCTCCTTATTTTTCAGGTGGAGTTTGTTCAGCAGCAGAATTAATGCCAGTGGTTGAGTTCAGATCCTCCAAGACACACACACACACACACACAGCAGCCCCTCCACCTCCCCACAGCCCTCCACAGCCCCTGACACAGCATCTGACACAGCCCCTTCACAGAACACCACATACCTCACACATACATAAGAACATAAGAACATAAGAAATAAGGGAAGCTGCAAGAAGCGACCAGGCTTACACGTGGCAGTCCCTGTATGAAATATACCTACCTATTTCCATCTGTTATCCCCATCCATAAACTTGTCTAATCTTCTCTTAAAGCTCTCTAGTGTCCTAGCACTAACAACATGATTACTGAGTCCGTTCCACTCATCTACCACTCTTTTTGAGAACAATTTTTTTCCTATCTCCATCCTAAACCCAAATTTTTCAAGCTTGTACCCATTATTTCTTGTTCTACCCTGGTTGCTGATCCTAAGAATTTTGCCTACATCCCCCTTGTTATAACCCTTATACCACTCAAAGACTTCTATCAGGTCCCCTCTTAACCTACGTATCTCTAAAGAATGTAAATTTAACAGCTTCAACCTCGCCTCGTAAGGAATACTCCTCATCCCCTGTATCCTTTTAGTCATTCTCCTCTGTAGTGATTTTAATAGACCTATATCTTTCCTGTAATGTGGGGACCAGAACTGCACAGCATAGTCTAGATGAGGTCTGACCAGCGCCAAGTATAACTTTAATATTACTTCCGGCCTTCTACTTTTAACACTCCTAAAAATCACACACACCACAGGAGCCTCACAAACAGTCTCACAGCCTTCACAAGCAGCCCCACACTCCACCACAGACACACCAGACCCACAGCCCTTCACCTCACCCACTTCCCAGCCCCCCACAGCCCCCCGGCCACCACAGATGAAGTCAAAGGGAGGGACTGTGGCTTCACCCAGCCAGCCAGGACAGCCTACAGAGAGGGGGTAGTCCCAGTCAAGTCACAAAATATAGGCTTGGTTCTTCCTACAGTTTGAAGTCAATGATTGGACAGGTTCTCTTTGTTTACTTGTTATTGTCTCTCTCTCTCTCTCTCTCTCTCTCTCTCTCTCTCTCTCTCTCTCTCTCTCTCTCTCTCTCTCTCTCTCTCTCTCTCTCTCTCTCTCTCTCTCTCTCTCTCTCTCTCTCTCTCTCTCTCTCTGCCCTTCACTATTGTTAGGTAATAAAAGCAGTAACAGCAGTAGTCATAGTTATTATTGTATGTCTTTTTAGCACTCAAGAGCAGTGTAGCAGTAGTAGCAGTAGTAGTAGTTGGCAGGAATTAAGTATAGTATTAAATATATTCTGATCCTGATTTGTGTTGCAGGCCAGACAGCTTAGTGGCAGAGCTGCAGGTGGTCCTCGTCAGCTTCCTGGTGGCACAGGTGTAGGATGGCTGGGAGCAGTGGAGGTGCCTGATGGGGCAGCTGTGCCGGGAAGAGGGGCTGCTACTGCTGCTGCTGCTGCTGCTACTGCTGCTGGGGAGAGCCACACTTGTATGGTAAGCTTCTCTCACTCCTTCTCTAACAGGTTAATGAGGTTGTTGTTGTCGTCGTTGTTGATGTATTTTTTGTTTTTCTCTATATAAAATTGGTCTCTCTCTCTCTCTCTCTCTCTCTCTCTCTCTCTCTCTCTCTCTCTCTCTCTCTCTCTCTCTCTCTCTCTCTCTCTCTCTCTCTCTCTCTCTCTCTCTCTCTCTCTCTCTCTCTCTCTCTCAAGTTAGCTTAGTGGTAGTGGTAGTAATAACAGTAGGAGTAGCAGCATTAGTAGTAGTAGGAACACCATACACTTAACACTCCCAACTCTCCCTTCCAGACCCTAGTAGTAGCAGCAGTAGTAGTATCAACACTAACCACTCATTATTTCTCTACTGGTGATCTTCTGGCTTTCCTTACTGAGTCTTGGTCATCCTCTTTGAGAGATTTTGGTGAAACTTTTGCTGTTGCCTTGGACATATCAAAAGCTTTTGATAGAGTCTGTCACAAAGCTTTCATTTCAAACTATCCTCCTACGGCTTCTATCCATCTCTCTGTAACTTCATCTCAAGTTTTCTTTCTGACCATTCTATTGATGCTGTGGTAGACGGTCACTGTTCTTCTCCTAAATCTATTAATGGTGGTGTTCCTCAGGGTTCTGTCCTGTCACCACTCTTCCTATTATTCATCAGTGACTTTCTAAAACCAAACTTGTTGTCCTATGCACTCCTATACTGATGATACCACTCTACACTTATCCATGTCTTTTAATAGACGTCCAACCCTTCAGGAAATAAACAGTTCACGCAGGGAAGCCACAGAATGCCTCACTTCTGATCTCTCTAAAATCTCTGACTGGGGCAGACCAAACTAGTTATTGCTCACTGCCTAAAAAAAATCAATTCTTCCATTTATCACCTCGACACAACCTTCCAGACAACTATCCCCTCTTCTTCAATGACACTCAGCTGTCCTCCTCTTCTACACTGCCACACTCCCCTGCCTGTTTTCCCTTGGTACAAGCTTCTCATGTGATGGCTCACCCATAATTCTCCTCACATAATGGGTTCTGGCAAGCTTGACAGTGAAGAAAAGTGTTGCGATGGTGTTTGTTCAAGAAGGGATCAGTAATTGTGAGACAGGAAGGAAGATGGCAAATTCAGAAGCAGCCATCATCTGGGTGGCGGACGGAGGCCGCTCACCCCCGGTCATCCTGCAGCTCACAGGCCTCTTCTGACCAGGAGAAAGATGGCGTGGCAATTAAGTGTTCACCATGCATGTGTTTTGTCAACTTATTATTCCTGTATCTGTCTTCCTTTTTTGCCCTTAGACTTTCTCTCAGGAGTGGCAGCTGTGCCCAGCCCTGGTACAGCCCTGGCCACTTGTGTCACAGCTGTCTGTGATCTCCCCGTCTTCTTTCCAGACCCATGGTTACTGACCTCGACTCAAACACCATCATGGCACTCTCTTCCCTGTTAAAATTGCCGGGATCCATTGTAATGTAAGGGGTATTGAATGTGAGCGATGAAACAAGAAGGTAGTGGCAAGGGGGAAATGTACAGGGGAGCGCAGGAGAGACGCCTCTCTCCACTGTGCCTGACAGTCTCTCAGTGATTGAAAGACTGAGCATAACATCTTCAGGGCACGTGAGTTGCCATGTATGACAATTTGGCACTTTTTCCATGTCTTCTTATTTGAGTAGACATATCATATCTTGTCATAGTGAAAAGTCTAGTTTATCCTGTATGTGGAGACCTTCAAGTTACAATACAGCCCACTGCTTTAAGAGTTAAATGTGCATGTCAGTGTTTTCTGTCGTGCCTTCTTTGCTGTGTAATGTGGTGAAATGGTTAAATTCTGGACTGAGTTGTGAGTCATGCAGCAGGAGTACAGATGTGTGTCTTCCCCGCAGGTGGTAACACGGAGAGGAAGTGGAAGAAAGCTTGGAACGCTCCCATAACTCAGGAGCAAGAGGTACACCATACTGGAACCTTGTGACTGACAGGTGGCTGTGACTGCAGGAACCAATTCATGTGAACACTGTGTTTTGTTGCTACACTTGAGAATCCTCTATCCTAAATTTAAAAATCTAAGATTTTAATTGTGTCATGTTTTGTCACATTTTTTTTGCCCCACCAAAAAATTGATAACCAGAGCTTGATTTACTGCCATGGGAGGTATCAGAAATTGGCAAGTTGTTATTCAAAAAAACTGGGGAAATCTAAAATCTGTACCACTCACTCCCAACAATTTTGGATAAGGAATCCTCAACTGTATGTAATCAGAGTATTGTTGAGAGTCTGTGTGTGTGTGTGTGTGTGTGTGTGTGTGTGTGTGTGTGTGTGTGTGTGTGTGCGTGTATGAATCCTTATGTATGTATGTGCAGGATAAGAGGAAAGTTGTTAATAAGATTAGTAAATGCATGGAGGAGAGGCGTGCTCTTACCAAGATTAGAAGAACAGCAAGTGTGAAAATAGTGGTACAGGATAGCAAGAGAGGCAGTGTGTGGGCTGGGTAAGTGCACGTGTGGTACTTTTATTAAGAATGACTAGGATGGATGAGCATTACCGGTGAGGCGTGTTGTGTGTGTTACTGAAGAGGGTTAGAAGGAATGGTTTGCAGTGATCAGTGTGAAATAAGAGATGTGTAGCTTGGGTTTTTTGTTGAGAGATGTGCACGTGAAAGGTGTTTGGCGAAAAATAAGGATGTTTTTTTGAGGAATTTATGGATATAAAAAGATAAGATATGGAAGAGTTGTGGGTTGTTTGAGGATTGTTTTGGCCAGGTGATGGGCTGTTAAAGGGAGTGATGGGCTGTTAAAGGGAGTGAAATGTTTGTAAAAAGTAAAAAGCCAGCATTTGAGTGATAGAATTAGTGTGTATGTGTGATACAGGTTCACGTCTTCATAACTATCCATTTTCCCCAAATTGCGTTACTCTTTTGCAGATCTCACTTGTGTTGGCTAACATTCTGTCTGCAATCAGTCCGGTAGTGCCATGTTGCAGGCTCTGACGTCAGGAAGAGCCAAATGGAGGGTGTGTCTACAGCCAGTACTGGGTGTGCTGCTGCTGTACAAGTGCCCCAAGCCAGCTGACTCCACCAGTGTATTATCTAGTCCAGGTTGCATTGCTGTGTATGACTTGTATGTATGTCTTTGCCAATAAATAAATTTGTGACTACTATTATATATGTGAAATAAATATATAGTTTGCTAACAATGTGCTGGTATAGTGTAAAATAAATATTTGGTGGTAACAATTCATGCCCTCAAGGTAATAAAAAAAAAGTGCCAGGATTGGCCCAAGGCCCAAAAATAAAGTTTAAGGTATGATTTGCACAGAAGCCCCATCCCAACGACACCAGTTGCTGGGACAGGGCTTCTATGCGTTTTTTTTTTCAGGGCATGACCTGTACTCTGCCTGAAACTTTATTTACACAAGATGGAATACTGAATGTTTATTGTTTTACTGTGAATGTTAAGTGAATAAATACACAACAGGATAATAAACATGGCACTTGTTTTCTTTAATACTGAAGTGCTGGAATGTACAAAACTTGTCCCAAGCCTGAATGAAGGTGGTGGTGGTGGTGGTGCTTGTTGAGTACAGAAGAGAGGGACTTCCTACATTCTTCCTTCCCAGACTGGAGTGGATTGGAGAACATTTGCAGCAGGGTCTCGGAGTAACAACACTTGCAGATTCTTGTGTCTTTGTGTCAACTTCAGTGAGGAGCAAACTCTTCCTGGTGAAACTGCCCACAACTCTTGTGCCTCTGCAGGTGTTGAAGGTTGCCTGTTGGTCCTGCCACGACTTAAGGGAATTTCACGCGTTCTTCCTGCCGTCAACTGCTTGCCAGTCTTCCTCCTGCTTAAAATTCTTGCCACACTCTTCTTACTGCAACTTGACTCTTCCTTGATTGCAATGAAAACTCTTGTACCAGGCCCTCTGTTTTGTCCTGACAATACTTAACACCTCTTGTAGGGCTTGAAGGCTTGAAGGTCGTGATGCTCGGCCTCTCTTCCTGGTGAAGCTTGATTCCCCAATTGCAATGGAGTATGTCAGGCCCAGCGTGACAGCACTATTTGATAACCAGATGCCAATATTGCAGAAGCAGGTGCTGATAGAGATTCCTGCAGGCTGTTCATAGGATGGTGAAGTGGAAGCCACACACTTCACACCTGCAAGGAATACAGACCATTAGTTCCTAGACACGAAGTTTGTTGTATGTGCTGAGATTCCTTGTAATGTGTTTGATAACTGATTCCCTACAAAACTCAAAACAAAAATACGTCTCTCTTAGGCATAGGAGATGTGCCAAGATTCCCTAAAAAAATAAAGACTACACAAGAAATATCATAGGAAAACGAAAAAAGTTTGACAAGCACTGCACAAGCACTTTCAAACTAAATTTATCTGTGCTGTATACCTTTCACCTAACTCTTCTGACTATAAGAAATTCTTTGTGACTACTTAACTTCCAAAGTGGAGCACATTCTGACCCTCTTCCCTTTTGCAGAGATCTCCATTCTTGGAGACTTCAATGTTCACCACCAGCTTTGGCTTTCCTCTCCCTTCACTGACCATCCTGGTGAACTAGCCTTCAACTTTGCTATCCTCCATGACCTAGAGCAATTGGTGCAACACCCTACTCGTATTCCTGATCGTCTTGGAGATACGCTCAACATTCTTGACCTTTTCCTGACCTCTAATCTTTCTGTTTATGCCGTCACCCTTTCTTCTCCATTGGGCTCCTCCGATCACAATCTCATATCTATCTTGTCCTATCGTTCCAATCCCTCCTCAAGATCCCCCTAAGTGAAAGTGCCTCTGGCGTTTTGCCTCTGCTAGTTGAGAGGACCTGAGGAGGTATTTTGCTGATTTTCCTAAGAATGACTACTGCTTCCATGTCCCGTCTTTGTGTGCTGAGCGCATAACAGAGGTGATAGTGTCTGGCATGGAGGCGTACATTACTCACTCTCTTTCTCGACCTAAACCTTCCAAACCTCGGTTTAACACAGCTTGTTCTCGTGCTATACATGATAGAGAGGTACCCCACAAAAGGTACTTAAACCTTCCATCATCAGTATCTCATGCACTTTATATTTCTGCCCCGAACCATGCCAAGTCTGATCTCCAACTAGCCAAAAACTCCTTCATTAACAGAAAGTGTCAAAACCTTTCAAGATCTAACTCCCCTAGTAACTTCTGGCATCTAGCCTAAAATATCTCCAATAACTTTGCTTCTTCTTTCCCTCCTTTATTTCAATCAGATGACACCACTGCTATCACATCCATTTCTAAAGCTGAACTCTTTGCTCAAACCTTTGCTAAAAACTCTATCTTGGATAATTCTGGGTTTGTTCCTTCCTCTCCTCCACCCACTGACTACTTCATGCTACCTATTAAAATTTTTCGCAATGATGTTTTCCATGTCCTCGCTGGCCTAAACCCTCGGAAGGCTTATGGACCTGATGGGGTCCCTCCTATTGTTCTCCGAAACTGTGCCTCCGTGCTTGCACCTTGCCTAGTCAAACTCTTTCAGCTCTGTCTGTCAACATCTACCTCCTTCTTGCTGGAAGTTTGCCTACATTCAGCCTGTTCCTAAAAAGGGTGACCGTTCTAATCCCTCAAACTACCGTCCTATTGCTTTAATATCCTGCCAATCCAAAGTTTTTGAATCTATCCTCAATAGGAAGATTCTTAAACATCTATCACTTCACAACCTTCTATCTGATCGCCAGTATGGGTTCCGTCAAGGCTGCTCTACTGGTGATCTTCTGGCTTTCCTTACTGAGTCTTGGTCATCCTCTTTGAGAGATTTTGGTGAAACTTTTGCTGTTGCCTTGGACATATCAAAAGCTTTTGATAGAGTCTGGCACAAAGCTTTGATTTCCAGACTACCCTCCTACAGCTTCTATCCTTCTCTCTATAACTTCATCTCAAGTTTCCTTTCTGACCGTTCTATTGCTACTGTGGTAGACGGTCACTGATCTCCTAAATCTATTAACAGTGGTGTTCCTCTGGGTTCTGTCCTGTCACCCACTCTCTTCTTATTATTCATTAATGATCTTCTAAACCAAACTTCTTGTCCTATCCACTCCTACGCTGATGATACCACCCTGCACTTTTCCACGTCTTTTCATAGACGTCCAACACTTCAGGAAGTAAACATTTCACGCAGGGAAGCCACAGAACGCTTGACTTCTGATCTTTATAAAATTTCTGATTCGGGTAGAACAAACTTGATATTGTTCAATGCCTCAAAAACTCAATTCCTCCATCTATCAACTCAACACAACCTTCCAGACAACTATCCCCTCTTCTTCAATGACATTCAACTATCCCCCTCTTCTACACTGAACATCCTCGGTCTGTCCTTTACTTATAATCTGAACTGGAAACTTCACATCTCATCTCTAGCTAAAACAGCTTCTATGAAGTTAGGTGTTCTGAGACGTCTCCGCCAGTTTTTCTGACCCTCCCAGCTACTAACTCTGTACAAGATCCTTATCCGTCCATGTATGGAGTATGCTTCACATGTCTGGGGGGTTCCACTCATACTGCTCTTTTAGACAGGGTGGAATCAAAAGCTTTTCGTCTCATCAACTTCTCTCCTCTAACTGACTGTCTTCAGCCTCTCTCTAACCGCCGCAATGTTGCATCTCTAGCTGTCTTCTACCGCTATTTTCATGCTAACTGTTCTTCTGATCTTACTAACTGCATGCCTCCTCTCCTCCCATGGCCTCGCTGTACAAGACTTTCATCTTTCTCTCACCCCTATTCTGTCCACCTCTCTAACGCAAGAGTTAACCAGTATTCTCATTCATTCATCCCTTTCTCTGGTAAACTCTGGAACTCCCTGCTTGCTTCTGTATTTTCACCTTCCTATGACTTGAATTCCTTCAAGAGGGAGGTTTCAAGACACTTAAGGTCGATTCACACACATCAGTGACGTATCAGTGCCGTATCCGCTCAGTGCTTCAGTGTCAGTGAAAAAAAATATCGTTACTTTGAATTTGACTGACGCGTTCACACACGTCCGGCGCAGTACCGTGTTTTGACTCTCAGTGACCGTTACGTCTCCGTTCCGTGAAACTGAATATCGTCGCCACCGATATTTTTCAGATTTTCACGGACGCCGGAAGCTATGGATGACGAACTACTCATTGAACTGGTGCGGAACCATCCAGTTCTGTATGATCTCTCACAACCAAAATATATGGATTCCAACTTTAAACAAGATATATGGAATAAAATAGGAGAAGAAATGAAAGTAGATGGTAAGTACTCTTTTTAATATTGTGTACAGTAGTCTAACACATCACACCACACCACCACATCTCACCTCATATCAAACTACAACAACTCACATCACACCACACCACACCACACCACACCACAGCAGACCACACCTCATACCACACCACAACACCTCACATCACATTTTTCTTTTTCATTTATGTATTTGATATATTCTTAATTTTGTAGTCACACTACATGGCAGGTTTACTTTTGCTAGGTACCTAGACTTCTTATATGCAGTCATCAAAACTACCATGGCACAGATCCAGCCTCTGAATTAAAGTAATCTTTGTACAGCTCCCTTACAGCTAACGCATCTCTTGTTGCATTTCCACCCTGCAGAGGCAGATTTTCAAGTCTTGCTTCTGCTGTTTTAGGCACTGTTGCATTTACCACATGCGGGCGTGTTTCTACATCATATTTTCTAATGAAATTATGCAGAACACAGATTGCAAGTATCATGTGATCAACATTTTCTGGTTTTGCTTGAATTCTTCTGTTACATATTCTAAATTTTTGAGACAAAATGCCAAACGTATTTTCAACAACTCTTCTGGCACGAGACAGTCTGTAATTAAAGACACGCTTAGAATTATCCAAATCTTGTCCAGGATATGGTCGCATCAAATAAGTTTTTAGAGGGAATGCTTCATCACCAACCATTACATACGGAGCCTTAGTACTATTTGTGCCTGGCAATGTAGCATTCCCTGGTACTGATAATGTGCCTTGCTGTAGTGTTTTGCCTAGACCAGAATTTGCAAAAATTCCACCATCACTGCTCTTTCCATATGCACCAACATCAATTGTGATGAAATTGTAATGTGCATCAACAAGCGCCAACAAAACAACTGAAAATGTCTTCTTATAGTTAAAGTACAAAGAACCACTATTTGGGGGAGCCTGAATGGTAAAATGTTTCCCGTCCAAAGCTCCCAAGCAGTTAGGAAAATTCCAAAGTGTTGAAAAGTCACTAGCAATGGATTTCCACATCTCTGTTGAAGGTTTTGGTAGTACTTCGCTCATGAGATTTTCTGTTATTATCCTGCAAGTGTCCATAACAATTTTGTACACTGTGCTATGCCCCAAGCGGTAGCTGAACGAAATTGTCCTTAAGGAATCCCCTGTAGCTAGGTACCTGAAACAAGGAAATTTAACTTATATCAAAACTTTTGTTGTTTCAGGTTCAGCATGTAAAAGCAGATGGAACAATATAAGGGACAATTACAGAAAATCTATGAAGAAGACTTCAACTAAGAGTGGGCAAAGTGCAAAGAAAATTAAACTGTACAAATTTTCTGAGCAATTAAGCTTTTTAAAGTTATACATGCACGAGAGGGAAACAAAGGGAAACATCGCAAGTGAGGAACATGAAGGAAACAATCACGACGATGTTGTAGAAAACCAGGAGGACGAAGAAGAGAACATCCAGACAGATGCAGGGGAACCAACAGTATTGGACGGAGGCCTGCATGAAGATTTGCAGACACAACCATTGCCCTCACCAAAGCCTACTCTTGAAGCTAAAGTTAAGTCATTAGCAGGAAAATCAAAGAAGAGAGTGGCACCTCAACAAACAGCTTCTGCAAAATTAATGGAGTATTTGATAAGTAAACAAGAAAATCAAACCGCTTCCACCCCACCACACCCTGTTGACGCATTTCTAGCAGGCATTGCTCCAACTCTCAAGACTTTGACCCCTTATTATTTGAATGTAGCAAAATCTGAAATATTTGCTACAGTACAGAAATATGAAATGCAAATGCTTATCAATCAACAATCATTTGAAAGACTACCTGAGCCTTCAGCTTCTACATCATCAACTTCGACTCCACATCCCTCACCTCAGCCAGTGCAGGAACATACAACAGTAACATATGGAGATCAGCAACAGAAGTTATCTACTTATACATCAGTTCCAAACAGCGCCAATCCTTTGCAAAACTACTTTTCAACTTTTCAGGATTCTTAACTCTTCAATAGGCTATACAACTTAAAACATTAGAGTTATCACTAACGTCAAGAAACACACATAAGTAATGATGAATTTTGAGAGTGAGAAACAAATTAATGTACGTACTGTCACTTAGCATGAAAATAAACTTTTAAAAGTTTAAAGAGTCTATGAAATCTCCAGCACGGATTTAGATAGATAAGTGCAGTAAATGACCAACTACAAAGACGGAGTATTATTTTACCTTAAACAAACTGCTAATCGTTCCTCTGGTTTAATGGCCTTTCTCCAGTGGGTGTCTTGTTTCTTCAGTTGAGTTTTCATTTTATTGAACAATATCCAGAAGCAGTTTTTGGACATTCTAAAGTACTGAAAAAATTTGGTTTCATCATCTGTTAATTCCTTGAACAGAGTCGCAAACTCTCCTTCAGTTTCTCTTTTCTGCCACGCTTCATGTACCCACTTTCTTTTCTTCACTTTTTGTTCTGCCTCTTCCTCTTCATCAAGAATTATGGCAATCATTGCCAACTCCACGTCCGAAAACTTTGCCATCCTGGAAAACACTGATTTCACGGTGTACGGCAGCACCACGGATGTGTGTGAATAGACGTCACGGAAACAACACGGTATCACTGACACTGAACGGACACGGCACTGATACGTCACTGATGTGTGTGAATCGACCTTAAAGGTCGATTCACACACATCAGTGACGTATCCTTCAATTTTTTAACTCCCGGTTTGGAGCCTTTTATGGGACTGGCATTTCAGTGGGCATTTTTTTTTAATTGGATTTTTGTTGCCCTTGGTCAGTGTCCCTCCTACATAGAAAAAAAAAAAAAAAATGATGTGAGAACTGTGCCGAGATTTAATATGAAATGTGTCTAAATTCCATACTGTCACATTCAAGAAACGAAAATTGAAAGAAAGGAAAGCACCGGTTAGAGAAAATCTGAAAAGTACGGCAGTTTAACGTTTGAAGCCAAGAAATGTGTTTGATAAACATGTCCCTATTATAATTTAAAAGCAAAAATTTGAAGAATGATGTAGAGTAGAAGAAAACACCAGATAGAAGAAATCTGCATGGCATCACAGAAATTTCAATGACACCACAATATATACACAAGTTTAAAAGATGAACCTGATTAAAAAAAATGCTATCTCTGCACTCATGAAAAACACAAATAAAAATTTAAAATTTGAAAAGAAGTCATTTTAAACTTTGGCCCACACCTTTTATTAGTTTTATTTATAGACAGTTTAAGGTTGCAGAAATACAACAATTTTAAGTGTAGTCCATCGTTTTGAAACCCACTATAATTATAAAGAAAAGGTCAGATAAGGGAAAGAATTTTGAAGCCAAATACATGAGCAAATATAGGACAAGAAAATATTTATCAGATGAATAACAAATTAGGAAAAAAAACTATTTAAAATAAGCCAACTTTGAGGTGAACCGGGTAAAAAAGAAAATAAATAAAAATAAATAAAAATCTGCTTTAATAGAACAAAGCAGCATTAAAAAAGTCTAATGCAAATTTAGAATGTAAATGTGTGTGTGTGTGTGTGTGTGTGTGTGTGTGTGTGTGTGAAGGGGTTGTGTGTGTGTGTGAAGGGGTTATATTTTTTTTGAGTGCATGACCATTCTTTTGGCTGCCTAACTAGGTTTTTGAGTGCATCACCAGTTTTTTTTAAGTGTCACCAGTTTTTTGAGTGCATCACCAGTTTTTTTTTGAGTGCACCACCAGGTTTTTGAGTGTCACCAGATTTTTTGAGTGTCACCATTTTTGAGTGTATCACCAGTTTTTTTTTGAGTGTCACCAGATTTTTGAGTGCATCACCAGTTTTTTTGTCATTAATATTTTGTGTGTGTGTGATCGCCTGGGCGTGTGTGAGCGCGTGGGTATGAGAGCGCATGGGTATGAGAGCGCGTGGACATAAGAGTGCGTGGGTGTGAGAGTGCGTGGGTGTGAGAGTGCGTGGGTGTGCGAGTGCGTGGGTGTGCGAGTGCGTGGGTGTGAGAGTGCGTGGGTGTGCGAGTGCGTGGGTGTGCGAGTGCGTGGGTGTGCGAGTGCGTGGGTGTGCGAGTGCGTGGGCGTATGTGTGAGCGTGCGTGGGTGTGAATGTGCGTGGGTGTGCATATACCGTTACTAAAGGTAGGTAGGTGTGTGTGTGTGTGTGTGTGTGTGTGTGTGTGTATGATAATGAATAAGGGAAATAATGATCGTAGTTAACAAGCCAACTGCCACTCAGCACAGCGAATAAGCAGAGGGACCACAAAATAGCAGCCACAGACACACCAATCCAACATGATTTTACGTGCTTATATAATATAATCTCAAATTCACTTCCTTAATTATCACCTCAGTAAGCTTAATCAGACGTCAATCACCTGGACAAACAAGCAACCAACTTACCATCTGATCAGCATACTTCTCTCACCTGACAAATTAAATAACGTCACCTGCAGTCTAATCACCCTTGCAGCTTATTCCCTCGCAAATTGCTAAACTTCTATAACTTCCCATCTCTCACCTGATAAGCTTAACTACGTCACTTTGCCAGTGTTGTAATCACCATCTGTTTAACCTAATCACACCTACCCAACCTCACCTGGTCAACCTACATCAGGTCAGCCTAATCACATTACCTAACGTGGCGTATCTAATCACCAAACATGGACAAACCTACCCATCCTTATTCTCACCTATTCATCCTTATCATTCATAATCTCATAGGTTACGCCTTAATTCCACCCACTGAATAATAATCTAACAATCTTCCTATTACCAAACTCTTACCTTCACTCCTTCACCGCCTCCTTCAGGCTTCCGCCACAAGACCACCGCACCTCGACCTCTCTCTCTCGCTGCGAGTCGTGGAAGGGGCCGAGCGGGGACGCCAGGTTGGGGGAAAACGAGACAATGATCCCTATTCTGAAACACTTCTGCGCCGCACCTCCACTAAACTGATAAGACTCTAAATGAAGTTGCACAGGTTTTCAAAAGATGTTTTTATGGTTCTAGTGACAGATTAACACGATTTCTATATTATTAACAGGGGAAATGCATTTAAAACCCGGCTATTCAGAACCTATCATCATTTGAAAAGAAAAAAAAATGTGGTGAGACAAATGAAGCGTTTCAGAACACGTAGGTGTTGTTTTGCTTGTTGTCCACTGTATAAAAGGTGTAACGCGTGTTTCTGCAAATACTGAAAGAGGTGAAGGAACGTGCAATTCTAAGTAGGAAATGTTCTATACACATATGCATTTTAAGGCTTTGTTTCCCCGTCAGAGGAGTTGAAAATGTATGGGACTCGCGGGTGTGCTGCTATGCGTGTAGCTGACGTGAAGAACAGACGGCTGCATTGTCGCAGCCTCGGAGGTGCCACTTATTTAATCTTATTTTTTGCAGGCTGTGGAATATTACAGTATCTTATAACAAGACAAATGGTATTAAAAAGCATGTGATATACCAATAAGCATTACACGACAACATTATTGCGGTGATTATAAGTACTCCTTTAAAATGCTAAGTGGCATCATCACTCAGCTGTTTTCAAGGTCGCTCGGACTCGGTGCCCTCCCCCGCTCCTCCCTTGTTTCGATGATGCCACGTAGTATTTTACAGGGGGGAGAGAGAGAGAGAGAGAGAGAGAGAGAGAGAGAGAGAGAGAGAGAGAGAGAGAGAGAGTAGCGCGCCGGTAGAGAAGCTAAGCATTAAGAAGCTGTTTCATTATAATTTCCTACGAGGCTGTTTCTTACGACGCTCCTTCCCCGACGCGCGCGCGCGCGCGCGCGCGCGTGTGTGTGTGTGTGTGTGTGTGTGTGTGTGCTTATTTGTATAGCAGTATGTCGTTCTGTGTAAGCTCGTTTTAAGCGGGCATACGTTTGGTTTAATTAAATGCCAATAAACACCAATATCACTGTAATAAAAAAAAGAGACGAACGTAGATATTAAACACTACTGAGAGAGAGAGAGAGAGAGAGAGAGAGAGAGAGAGAGAGAGAGAGAGAGAGAGATTGTATATTGAATCAAAACTCCAACCGCCAGAGTCTGAAGATAAATCAACATAATAATTTTTGGGCAAGTCAGCAGACAAACCTCGCAGCCTTCACACTACCATTGGGTGACACCGCGCTTCGTTAGTGCCACACAAAGCTGTTCTGGGAAGGAGTGACACGTTTGCAAGGCGTGGCACTGGTCACTACAACGTCGCCACACATTTAGGGAAGTACTCTAGTGATACGAAATAAAAAAAAAAGTCTGGGTAACTGTGAAGGATAGACAATGTATGCTTCCTTTTTTTCATTTGATTCTGTTCATTTTGTCTGCCTGGGTGAGTAATGTAATAATTTCACCATGCTGTCATTGAACCCCTGGGCAATAATAAGACTGGAATAATAAGAGTGCTACTGTGAAGGAAAAACGCCATGTTTCTTTTTTTTTTCTATCAGTTTTGTTCAACTTCGGCTTCTTTTTTGGTTGGGTGAGCAATGTAATGATTTCACTAAACTACGGTGAAGTACTCTAGTGATTTGAAATGATAAGGCTGCCTGGATGGCACTGTGAAGGGAGGAGAACAATATATATTTTTCCTTTAAATTTTGTTCCATTTCGTCTGTTTTTATTTATTTATTTATTTTCTTTTATGTAGGAACGAAGTAATAATGCTCACGTGTTGTGCCGCACGGTGCACTGCCCAGGAATGTAATACGTGTAATGTGCCAACGTGCCAACAGCTGACCCTTCTATGCCTCAGCCACGGTTACAAAAATGAAAGGATACTCTGGGCATAAACACCACCTGCCGCCAGTGTTACCTGATGACACTTGAAGGTGGTGAGTTGATGAATGTCTCCACTTGGCGGGAACTGTCCGTTGTGTGTCGTGTGACGTCATGAGGTGTGTGTGTGTGTGTGTGTGTGTGTGTGTGTGTGCGAGAGAGAGAGAGAGAGAGAGAGAGAGAGAGAGAGAGAGAGAGAGAGAGAGAGAGAGAGAGAGAGAGAGAGAGAGAGAGAGAGCAATAAATCACGATTTGCATTGTTCTAGGCATTGACGTGTTTCATTTTTAGTGTTGTACATTCTCTCTCTCTCTCTCTCTCTCTCTCTCTCTCTCTCTCTCTCTCTCTCTCTCTCTCTCTCTCTCTCTCTCTCTCTAGTGAATGAATGAAGGTATAGGAGTGAGGCGTAAGAGTAAAGGAGTGACTAAAAGCAAGGGGCGGAGGTGCTTTAACACCCTTAAAAAATTTCATCATACAGCAGAGCTACAACACAGACCAGAGAAATTTGCATGTCACACTCAATACAACCTGTGTCTATGAAGGAGTGAGTCACCCCAGTGTTGCAAGAAAATTATGCCTCTTTATCCGGTACCACCAAAAAAAGAAAAAAATAAATAAACTAGAAGACAGAGAAATTTGTACTCGTAAAAAAAAAACACAGAACATAGGTATCTCTATAAATTACCTGTTCTGTCTGATTACGACTGACTCACTGTTCCATATGTTTCACAGGCTACTGTGTGGAATTGTTTTGCGGACATTGAGCAAAGATGTTAGCAGCCTTGTCCCGGTAGTTTGTGTGTGTTTGCGTATTAAGCCTCACTGATGACCATTATATATATATATATATATATATATATATATATATATATATATATATATATATATATATATATATATATATATATATATATATATATATATATATATATATATATATATATATATATATATATATATATATATATATATATTTTTTTTTTTTTTTCCTTGAAGATAAACAATTTTCTATACTGTCAAAAGTTCCCCAATTTTCAGGTTTTTCATGCATTTCTTACAGCAGATTTCCCAATAATATTATAAACACTCTCAGTGGTCAGAAGAGTTACTACCAGTACGTATCATTCAAAGTCACTAGTATCGAGCTAAGAATGTAGGAGTGAGATCTACACACCCAAGACGAGGCACAGGTCAGGATTAAGAGACAGGATTCGGATGAGTCCTCTCTTTGAAGACACAGTAACCTCGAGGAGCCAGCTGCTTTCTTGCTCTGAGGATAGCTCTCTCTCTCTCTCTCTCTCTCTCTCTCTCTCTCTCTCTCTCTCTCTCTCTCTCTCTCTCTCTCTCTCTCTCTCTTCAATTTTTGCTCTTAGAAAGCTCACACACGCACTTACACACAATTTACCAAAGTTTAACCCCTCGACCCCCTGTCTTGCCTGGAACTGAGGCAGACTGTCCGTGCCGGTTCCCGGAGGCTGGGCAAGAACGCACGGGAAAGAGCAAACCTTACACTGCCGCGACTACAATTTCAAACACGATGCCAGTCACTTCGCACCTACAGAGTTTCCACCCTCCTTAACGCAAAGATTTGGGTCCGCGAACGAAAAGAAAAGAAAAAAAATATTAATAATAAAAAGTAAAAGGTCTGTTACGTTCTGGGGAGTATTAAGTAAGATTAAGGTCCGCATTCTTGAATATTCCAGGTTCTATCTCCAACACTTTTTATAGACTATAGTGCGAGTCACACAGCCACGCAACCAGGTGGAGGAGCTTTACATCACTGGAAATGGACAAGGTGCAGGTGAGTCAATCACCACCAGCCACACTATATTACCACACTCGCTCAGAACTGTAAACATTTCAGTGTAAGTAACAATACACTCAAAGTGACCCCACAGGAGTTGTCAGGAAACGTACAAGTGGCGCCACCAACTCCTCCACTTCACTCACTCAACCCAAGCTATTCCAGTCCCTCAAGCCAAGGCTGTCTCGCTCAGCTGGCTCCCAAAGGCCACAGCTGCCATGTCTTACTGAGTCCTTCAGGCCCGGACTGCCCTGCTGGACTGTGTCCTTCGGGCACGGACTGTACCGACAAATTGCAAAATATAACTTCATACTGCACCGCCCCGGCCTGGATTGTCCCACTCCCGGACACTTGTTCCAGCAGTCTACCTTTAGCCTTTTTGTTAACAGTGCGACAGTCAGGTGGCTTCCAGGTTTTGTTCTCCCTAAGACTTGAGCTCTTCCTAAAGGAAGGATCAGGACACGTCCACAGCTGTGGAACTGATTCCGTGGCTTTCCTTACTCCAGCCTTTTTCTTTGTCTTTTAGAGAACGCCACTGACAGGCATTCCATTCAGCGCCGCCTGCCCGGCGGCGCTGCCTTCATACATGTGAAAGTAAAGAAAGAAGAGACTGAGAGAAAATAAACAAGACCAAAGTTGCTATTTTGATCCATGTATATTGTTAGTGTACTTCTCCACGTCATGAAGAGTTATTTAAGGAAAATGTATTTGTTGTTGTTTTGATAAAAGAGAACTCTTCCTAAGCCAGCACTCCACCACCACAACTACCACAACCGCCTCTGTTGCCTCCAATACTTCTACCACCACCACTACAGTACTATCACTGCCGCTGCAGAACCATTGCCTCACGTCAGACCCTCGAGGCTCACTCAGCTTCGGCGCAGCGTTGCCCTGAACGGCGCCGACCGACCAAAGCCTCCGCGTCACCTTGGAATTTTCAGCACAGAAGAGAGTGCAATTGAGAGTATTGTGTTTATGCCGTCCTAAGAGGGCACACTGGGGACCGGCAGCCTTTCTAATGCCTTCCTTTGCTCGCTTTCATTACTAGTGACCATTTTTCCCCTTTTTTTTCTATGTTTCCTTTCCCCTGCGCGAAATGACAATATTCGTGACGGTGTGTCTGCAGGGGACGGTCAGGGTAAATACGGGTGTTGCTCGCTCTTATCTCTGAAAATGTTTTGCTGCAAAATACGAAATGTTGCAGCGTCCTGACGGCTTCTTTGCATAGAGGGCAAGTGGGATCTCCATTGGGCTTTTTTTTTTTTTTTTTTTTTACTTTATTCTTTTGTTGGGGTTGGGAAAAAGAGATGGAGGGGGGAGGGTGGGATAGGGTTGCTCCAATTTAAAGCTGAGTGTGTTTGTACTCTCTCTCTTTCTCTCTCTCTCTCTCTCTCTCTCTCTCTCTCTCTCTCTCTCTCTCTCTCTCTCTCTCTCTCTCTCTCTCTCTCTCTCTCTCAGAAAACAAAGTGTCCCTGAATTTGTACATTTTCTTTGTGGTTTCTTCCTGTAACTGAATAATGTTATGTTTCTCGATGTGGAGGCAATGCTCATGTCAGATTTCCATTGCACTTCTGATGACAGTGATGCATTTTTACTAAAGCCATGAAATGATGCATCTTACCCGCACACTGGTCTGCTAAACTTGCTCACTGCACATTTCCCAGCCTAGCACAGTCTTCGCCTGCCTATCTACCTTTAATTGGCACCACACACACATGCACACATCATCTCCGGCGGCTCATGGTGGAAAAAGACAGTCTCGTGGACCACCCTACTACCCACGAGAAACTTAGGCTTAGCACAGCTGGCTACAAACATTCATGTTAAGATCCAATAGCACACATTAGTTACCGCTGCCCCTTCATAATGAGGCTGGTCCTTGTCACGCATGTACTTCAGTCCTGAGACCACAGCAGCTACTCAGAGATTGTCACCATAATTTCTGATGTCTTCCTGAACGGCTAGTTGTGTCACAAGACGAACAGAAGGCGGTAATTCAATAACGCTCACAACTTGTCTGTAGTTCAATCTTGCATAATTATACAATATTCCCCGTCACTGTTGCATTGGCTGTACCGTGATGACATCGTGCAGGGCCACACAGGTTCACCCGTTGCCGGGCACCTCTTGAGTGGTGAGGCGACCAAGGAATTTGTAATTACCTCATATGTAAAGGCTGGCCGCTCCAGAGTCACTCTCTCGCTCTCTCTCTCTCTCTCTCTCTCTCTCTCTCTCTCTCTCTGATGGATACGACGATAACAATAAAATAACTTATAATAATTATAATAACACTACTACTACTACTACTACTACTACTGTTAGTGCTACAATAGTAGTAGTAGTAGTTTTATTATGATTATTATAAGTTATTTTATTGTTATTTTAGTGCTAATCATCACAATAAAAACAGCAAGAACAAGAGTGAAATAATAATAATAATGATAATAATAATAATAATAATAATAATAATAATAATAATAATAATAATAATAACTATAGATTCTTATATACTGCAGTTTAGAATACTGTAAGTGCCGAGTTTCTCCAAACTCTTTATTGATCAGAAAAGGGGTAAAAGACGTTATATGATATTAACAATACGCTATGAGTTGTGGCCTGACTTACTCTTAAATCAGAGTGGGCGAAGACTAACAAATATATTACATAATGGTATACCACGTAAGCCTACACCCCTCCCTCCATGCATATATATATATATATATATATATATATATATATATATATATATATATATATATATATATATATATATATATATATATATATATATATATATATATATATATATATATATATATATATATATATATATATATATATATATATATATATATATATATATATATATATATATATATATATATATATATATATATATATATATATATATATATATATATATATATATATATATATATATATATATATATATATATATATATATATATATATATATATATATATATATATATATATATATATATATATATATATATATACACATACATACATACATAACACCAGACAAGTATTCACACGGTCTCGCTTCCGTACACTTAGAAAATATTGACAAGCACGCAACCCCATACATAGCCATAAACACAACACACACACACACACACACACACACACACACACACACACACACACACGAGGAACTATCAAGAAAGGTCAAGAAAGCGTCTGGCTTCTTTCTCTTTTCCGGCACATTCTCTTCTGCACTATTTTGGAGGGAGCGTCGCCCCCTGCCTGCTGCCCCTCCCCGTCATGAGTGATGCCTGTTAATTAAGGTTATTGCTTGCAGTAATTAGACGTCTCTCTTCCCGCGCCACTTCCTCGCGCGCTGCTCCACGGCAGGCGTGACTTTACTATCATTTTGCTGCGATAAATTACTACACGTTGGCTATTTCCCGGATGAAGCGCTCCAGGGAGCAGCTGCTGCTATTTTTTCTCTTTTTCCCCAACTACAGTGCTTTTATTAAACCTGCGTGGTCTCTAAAACCCTGAAGCTGATGCTCCGACAAATCGGTTAAAGAAACTTGTACACCGCCGTCTATTGCTTTTCCTTTTTACTCCTTCCGTCTTTCCTTTGGGTGAGTAACTGGGGCACCATCAACAGGCCTTCCCTGGGGTGAGTGGCAGTAATTCCCTCCTGGGATAATAACTTCCTGGTAAGAACACGAGTCCGTTGGAAAAAGCGTGTCACAGGAAAGTTGCGGTGATAAGGAAGAAAGGTCAACGCACGTGTGGGTGACCCTTTGGAATGCAGGCACTAGTTTAACAAGGGATCCTGTTCACCGTGACTTACTGCTCTGCCTCACTAAACAGGCAATGGTTGAATCTACGTGCTGCTATCAGATGTCAACACTAAGGAACTCATGGATAGGAATTCAAAAGACTTGGATCATTTAGGTATGATACACTGCACTTACTATAGTGTCAATGAAAGATGAATCATAGTGCTGGGTGTTCTAAACTGTTTGATTTTTTACACTACACTTACTATAGAATTATTGAAAGACGAACAACAGTACCGAGGAATGGATAGCTATAAATGATTACTGGTATGGTAAAGTGGTGTGTGTACAGCATTGGTGGCTGTAGCGTGGAAATGGCCAGCTGTAAGACGGCGCGGCGGCTTGGACTATGCTGATGAGAGGGATTAACAGTTTTCGGAGCTCTATTCTTTACATGCAGTATTGTACGTGTATATATATAATGTACAGTGACTAGAGAAGTTCGTGACGCCGACTATGATGTGAATCTGTCCAGCTTGCACAACCACAAACACTTCACGCTGAGGTGTTTGACGCAGGAACCGTGTGAAGCCCAGCAAGGTGATGAGAGGCGCCGCTACTCACAATAAAAGGTTCGTGCACTACACCTTGTAATCATCGCGGCAATCAGAACACTATTAGCGCCACCAATGCCATCACCGCCCACACCACCACACATCATTACTGCCACCAACGCCCACACCTCCGACACACCAGGGGAATGGACAAATTATTACTGCTCCGCCACTACCACCGCCCACACCTCGGCCACACCAATAAAATAGAACCTCACTCTCATCAAACAGCAATTAGGAGCTGTTTGTTAGATTAGAAACACATGATTGGAACATAAGAGTGTAAGAAAAGGGAAGCTGCAAGAAGCCGTCTGGCCTACACGTGGCAGTCACTGTATGAAACATGTCTACGTATTTCTACCTGTCATACTCATCCATTAATCTTTCTAATCGTCTTTCATAGCTCCATAATGATTCTGAATAAGTACCATGTTTATAGTATTTGTTGTAAGAGGTCTTGATGGTCCTAAAAATTGAAGTCCTTGTCATTAACTGAAGCACTTTCCGGAGCTTACTAACGAGCAATTCCTATCATTATTGCATCAGGAGACTTATAACAAGCATTGAGGACCTAGCTTTGATGAAACGTAAGAACACTTGACTTGTTCTTCACGCCAACACATCATTGATCCATTTGTTCTTAATATTCTGCTGCGAATACAAACCAGTTGAAAAGTTTCATAACGGGTCGGATTGGATCATTTAGTTCCAGTGGTGTTTTGATGCTCCTCTCCTGAAACAATCTGATTCACGCGGGAAAACAATCAGGCGGAGATGAAAGATGCAGAGACTCATGCATTAGTGAGGTAGACCGAATAGGAATGAGGTTGGAAGCAGAAAGTGTTGTGCAGGGAGGTATGTGATGACAGTACAGTGGGAGGAGTGTGTGGCGAGGGAAGGAAACAAGAGGAGAGTGTTTTGTATGTAAGCAGTATGTAAGATTGATTTGAATATGGAATATGGTCAGAAGAGGGAGTCAGTCTGGAAGAAGAGATGAAAGGATCGTAAAGGTTTGATAAAATAATAATAATTAAATAAGAAAATATATAAAAGTAGTTTGTATTACTAGAAGCCTGAACCACGTGGAGAACACTAGTGAGGTAGTGACCCCATGACTTAGATAAATAAACGGATAAATAAATAAATAAATAGATAGCCATATAAGAACAGGAGGACGCAGTAGACACCTGCCGAGACGATAATTACTCCCAGCACTGTTCAGGGGGTGCTGTGAACATATCATTAAACCCAGCTGTGACCTCACTGAACGTTTCCCTTTGTGTCTCACAACACAAGGGGGCAGTCAGAGCCTGCCCTCTAAAGACAACTCTCTTCCTCCACACAAAACTACAACCACCTAATAACACACACACCCTTCACTCAAAAAATTTAAAATCATCATGGCGACTCCTACACCAGCCTCGGAGTCCCCATCTGGGGAGGGGACCATAAATGTCTCCAGGTCGGACTGCCTTTCTGTTGACGACCCTAAGTGTCTTGACACCCCCCTTCAACTTTTTTTTCATTAACTTCTGCAACATTCGCGGTCTAAGATCTAATTTTCGATCTGTAGAACACCACCTCTCCTCTTCTAAACTCATCTTCTTTTCCTCACTGAAACTCAGGTGTCTGAGGCAACTGACAGTAGCCCCTTTTCTGTTCCCTCCTACTTTCTCTATTCTCATTTTCGATCCAAAGCTGGATGCTGCGTTTATGTGCGCAATGACTCAACCTGCTCTCGTGCCCACGCTCTTGAATCTTTCGAGTTTTCCACCATCTGGCTACGACTACAGAGTCACTCTCAAACTAAATTTATATGTGTTGTATACCTTTCACCTAACTCCTCTGACTATAAGAAATTCTTTGACTACTTAACTTCCAAAGTGGAGCACATTCTGACCCTCTTCCCTTTTGCAGAGATCTCCATTCTTGGAGACTTCAATGTTCACCACCAGCTTTGGCTTTCCTCTCCCTTCACTGACCATCCTGGTGAACTAGCCTACAACTTTGCTATCCTCCACGACCTAGAGCAATTGGTGCAACACCCTACTCGTATTCCAGACCGTCTTGGAGATACGCCCAACATTTCTGACCTTTTCCTGACCTCTAATCCTTCTGCTTATGCTGTCACCCTTTCTTCTCCGTTGGGCTCCTCCGATTACAGTCTCATATCTGTATGTTGTCCTATCGCTCCAATCCCTCCTCAGGATCCCCCTAAGCGAAGGTGCCTCTGGCGTTTTGCCTCTGCTAGTTGGGGAGGTATTTTGCTGATTTTCCTTGGAATGACTACTGCTTCCGTGTCAGAGACCCGTCTTTGTGTGCTGAGCATGATAGTGTCTGGCATGGAGGCGTACATTCCTCACTCTTTTTCTTGTCCGAAACCTTCTAAACCTTGGTTTAACACAGCTTGTTCTCGTGCTATACATGATAGAGAGGTGGCCCACAAAAGGTACTTAAACCTTCCATCACTAGAATCTCATGCACTTTATATTTCTGCCCGGAACCATGCCAAGTCTGTTTTCCAACTAGCCAAGAACTGCTTCATTAACAGAACGTGTCAAAACCTTTCAAGATCTAACTCCCCTCATGACTTCTGGCATCTAGAAAAAATATCTCCAATAACTTTGCTTCTTCTTCTTTCCCTCCTCTATTTCAACCATATGGCACCACTGCTATCACATCTATTTCTAAACCTGAACTCTTCGCTCACACCTTTGTTAAAAACTCTACCTTGGACGATTCTGGACATGTTGCTCCCTCTCCTCCATCCTATGACTACTTCATGCCACCTATTAAAATTCTTCGCAATGATGTTTTCCATGCCCTCGCTGGCCTAAACCCTCGGAAGGCTTGTGGACCTGATGGGGTCCCTCCTATTGTTCTCCAAAACTGTGCCTCCGTGCTTGCACCTTGCCTAGTCAAACTCTTTCAACTCTGTCTGTCAACATCTACCTTTCCTTCTTGCTGGAAGTTTGCCTACATTCAACCTGTTCCTAAAAAGGGTGACCGTTCTAATCCCTCAAACTACCGTCCTATTGCTTTAATTTCCTGCTTATCTAAAGTTTTTGAATCTATCCTGAACAGGAAGATTCTTAAGCATCTAACACTTCACAACCTTCTATCTGATCGCCAGTATGGGTTCCGTCAAGGCCGCTCTACTGGTGATCTTCTGGCTTTCCTTACTGAGTCTTGATCATCCTCTTTTAGAGATTTTGGTGAAACTTTTGCTGTTGCCTTGGACATATCAAAAGCTTTTGACAGAGTCTGGCACAAAGCTTTGATTTCCAAACTACCCTCCTGCGGCTTCTATCCTTCTCTCTGTAACTTCATCTCAAGTTTCCTTTCGGCTTACCGGATTTTTGGTGACCAGTCTATCTCTGCCAGCTGCTTCCGGTGTTTTATTCTTCCACTGCTGGAGTATTGTGCTCCTGTGTGGTCTTCCGCAGCTGTGTCCCACCTCCGTCTCATTGACAGAGTTGTCTCCTCCGCTAGGTTCCTCTGTGGTGGCGAAGCAGCTTGGGATCTTGGTCACCGACGCAATGTCAGCAGTGTCTGCATGCTATATAAGATCCATGCCAACCAGCTTCACCCGCTGAATGCCTCCATCCCAAATGCATTTGTGCCCACCAGAAACACTCGACTTGCGTCAAATTCACATGCGCGCTGCTTACAGCAGGTTAGGTGTCACACCAGTCAGTTTCAGCGAAGCTTTGTTCCTTGTGCTGTAAGACTTTGGAACATGCTTGACGAGGGCACATGCACTGCGAGTGATGTGCAAAAATTCAAGTCTGCTTCGAACAAAATCTTGAAGAGTCTAGTCAATTAAACTCTGGTTGCTTTTGCAGCTATACCGGTGATAAATTATGTAACTATACCTGTGATTTTATACCATCAAGTTTTAAGTAGTTATACTACATTTACTCGTGTTGTCTGACATATATTAAATAAGTCAGAATTGTTGATTTTTTTTGTTGAATTTTTTTGTGAGTTTTAATAATTCTCAGTTCGTTGAGGCGTTCTTTATAATTGTTTAACCTATTTTCTCCTCCTGCTCTGATTTCATCCTACTATTGTGCTAATTGCTTTTCCTTTCTTCTTTCTACGGTCAAGGTGGGTGGGGGTTGTCATCTGGCAACTTATAGCGCTTGCGCTCGTCCCACTCTGCCTTCTCCGTTATGTTTAATAATAATAATAATAATAATTCTGACCATTCTATTGCTGTTGTGGTAGACGGTCACTGCTCTTCTCCTTAATCTATTAACAGTGGTGTTCCTCAGGGTTCTGTCCTGTCACCCACTCTCTTATTATTCATTAATGATCTTCTAAACCAAACTTCTTGTCCTATCCACTCTTATGCTGATGATACCACCCTGCACTTTTCCACATCTTTTCATAGACGTCCAACCCTTCAGGAGGTAAACATTTCATGCAGGGAAGCCACAGAACGCTTGACTTCTGATCTTTCTAAAATTTCTGATTGGGGCAGAGCAAACTTGGTATTGTTCAATGCTTCAAAAATGCCTCATCCATCTATCAACTCGACACAACCTTCCAGACAACTATCCCCTCTTCTTCAATGACACTCAACTGTTCCCCTCTTCTATAATCTGAACTGGAAACTTCACATCTCATCTCTAGCTAAAACAGCTTCTATGAAGTTAGGTGTTCTGAGCTGCTAACTCTGTACAAGGGCCTTACCTGTCCATGTATGGAGTACGCTTCACATGTCTGGGGAGGTTCCACTCATACTGCCCTTCTAGACAAGGTGGAATCAAAAGCTTTTCGTCTCATCAATTTCTCTCCTGTAACGGACTGATTTCAGCTTCTCTCTCACCGCTGCAATGTTGCATCTCTAGCTGTCTTCTACCGCTATTTTCATGCTAACTGCTCTTCTGATCTTGCTAACTGCATGCCTCCCCTCCTCCTGCGGCCTCGCTGCACAAGACTTTCTTCTTTCCCTCACCCCTATTCTGTCCACCTGTCTAACACAAGAGTTAACCAGTATTCTCAATCATTCATCATGGTAAACTCTGGAACTCCCTGCCCTCTTCTGTATTTCCACCTTCCTATGACTTGAATTCCTTAGAGAGGGAGGTTTCAAGACACTTATTGATCAATTTTTGACTACTGCTTTGACCCTTTTATGGGACTGACATTTCAGTGGGCATTTTTTTTTATTGCATTTTTGTTTTCCTTGGCCAGTGTCCTTCCTACATAAAAAAAAAAAAAAAAATAAATAAATAAATAGATAGATAAGTAAAAGAGGCCTGTATGAATAGAAGACTGAACCTTGTGGAAAAGACTAATGAAGTCCAGTGAACATATGAACATGAAAAAAAAGTTCCTCCGAGACAGTGACATTGAATACTTTCAGATTGTGTTGTATAATGTAAAGTAATGTGAAGTGGACACTGTGTGTGTCTCTACCATAGTTACCCACAATTGTATCTGTCGTCTGGCCAGACTTGAATTTCATATCACGGATAAACAACGCCTCAAAATGCATATGTGCATAGAACCATACAACATTTCCCACATAGAATAACCTGCACCTTCACCTCTGACAATATCTGCACAAACTCGTGTTACACCATATATATATATATATATATATATATATATATATATATATATATATATATATATATATATATATATATATATATATATATATATATATATATATATATATATATATATATATATATATATATATATATATATATATATATATATATATATATGTGTGTGTGTGTGTGTGTGTGTGTGTGTGTGTAGGTAAGAGGTGGGGAGGTATACGTGTAGAGCTCGCACTATCACGTCACCGCACGTCAAACAACATGGAACTTTCCTTGGTCCATCTATTCTCATCCTTCTCACCAGACGCCAGTTAGGCTATAAGCCTGTCAGCTCGATGACATCCGGACAATACTCCTCCATCCGTCTGGGTCTTCATATTCTCTGTCCTCCATCACCTCGACCATTGTCGAGGTGATACTAAGGTCTACTAAGGCTCTCTTCAATACCTTGCTTCCATCTCTTCCTTGGTCTCCCTCGTGGTCGCCTGCCTCTTGGTATCCACTCCATATATTTCTTAGCATGCCGATCTTCTTCCATTCTCTTAACATGTCCAGACCATCTCAGTCTTGCTCTATCAGCATCCTCCAGTAGCGGCGTCACTCCCAACTCTTCTCTTATTTGAACATTTCTCATCTTGTCCCTTCTTGTAACACCCCTGATTATTGAGCACTCGCATTTCGGCTGCCTGAATCTTCGATTCTAATTTTGTAGTTAAAGTCCACCACCATTCAGCACCATATAACAGGATTGGTATAACAAGTGTATTGTAAACTATTAATTTGCATTTTGTAGGAACATGTTTATCTTTTAGTATTGGATACATCTATTGCCATGGATAAATATAACCAGCATTGCCTACATCATACTATTTATTTTTTCATAGTTACTCTCTTTATCTCTAATGCATTTCAGCACGCATTATTCTAAGCTATAAACAGAGTTTCTCTTGTCTTATTTATGTAATTAAAGAACTATAACTAAGAATATAATGAATTGCCCTACGCTGGAACAACGGTACCGGGGAGGAAGGTCGATTCACGCAGCGAGAGGAGAACCAATACGAGAGGAATTCACAAACTCCTGGTAGAAAGTCAAGGGAACAACATGTGAGTGAAGGTTAATGGAAGGTCACTTGACTTTTGTGTGCTTAGTTTTCGATAAAAATACTCATTTCATCTCCGTGTAGGAAGTCAGACTGTGGGAGAGTGAAGGACCCAGAGAAGGAGGGAGAGGGACAGGGTAGGTTACTCGATTTTTACGCTCAGATTTTCACCAAATATACTTGCGTCAAGCTAGGGATGTCCTCCTGTTTGTCAACCGTAGTCTCAATACGAGCGCCCGGCAACTGAGTGAGCTGTGTTGCCTAAGCACGTCTAGTGCCTGTCAGGAATACTAAGGCAGGATAGGAACCATGCAGTGAAGAGGCTCAGATGTGCTGATGCATTAAACCATCTCACACCAAAGTAAGAGCAAGAATGGAAGTAATTGGATTATATATTGTTATTATTATTATTATTATTATTATTATTATTATTATTATTATTATTATCATTATCATTATCATTATCATTATTATTATTATCACCATTATTACCATCATCACCAATATTATTTGTTATAGCAATACTGTCATCAACACACACACACACACACACACACACACACACACACACACACACACACACATACACACATATGATCATCATCAGTATCACCACTCGTCATTAAATATTAAATATTTCCTTGAAGTTCATACGGTTTTCGTGTCAGCACTCTGTCTCTTTGTGCAGGACGCCTTGCTGAGGTGATTACCTGACACGAAAGGACTGAATCCATAAACTTTCTCCAATCGTTAAGTTTGTAAGCCTTGATTCAACTCAGGTTGCGGAAGGATGGCTAAAAGACTGTGTGTGTGTGTGTGTGTGTGTGTGTGTGTGTGTCGCGCTCATAACCGCATTCCCAGTACTCGTACACAACTGTAGTACACAATTTCACGGGCCCTGTGGGAACTGACAACTCTCGTTCATCATGTTCCTTTAAATCTACTCGAGTGATCAAGCTCTCATATAAAAGGAGCGTCACGGAGCATGTGCGTCAGTCTGTCACCCGGCCCGCGCACTAAACAACCCGACTCTCAGCACTGAGGGAGCATTGTAAGTTCTGCAACGCAGTGCAGATAATCTTATATTTCTTTTGTTAAGGAACGAAGCATTTGTGCGCGCTTATCTGTGTGTGTGTGTGTGTGTGTGTGTGTGTGTGTGTGTGTGTGTGTGTGTGTGTGTGTGTGTGTGTGGACTGATGTACAAATATGAGTTTACTTTTGTGGCTGGTATGAAATTACCATGTGTGTTTTGTCAAAAAAACGCGTTAGTGAGACAATGCAGCTCCTACAGTTATCTGTATGAAGACTAAGACATGGCACGTGACATTCCTGGGGAACCCCTGTGTTGATGACAATCAAGCTGGACTTAACAAGATCTAACTTAGTGTTCTGTGGTCTCGGAGTTAAGAAGCTGAACATCCCCCTATGGACGGGAAACTTAGCGTAGCATCGTGTGGCTTCACTTCTATTTTACTCGTTGAAAAGACTGCTTTGTGTATTTCCTATGATGTTCAGTTGCCGCTTTGCTTCCTTTATGCACCCATCTTTGGCGTCACAGTGCTGCCCAGTGTGAGGAAACATTTTGTTTTGAAAAAAATCACAACAGAAAATATACAGACAAAATAAAAAGCCACTAATACTGATTTTAGTTGTTCCTATACTCTTCCTCTCGCTTGTATCTCACAGCAGCAGAATAGAGAGGGATGGCGCGTGGTGCGGCTCTGGTGGCGACGCTGGTGGTGGTGGTGGTGGTGCTGGTGGCGACTGCTGCTGATGTGCCATTCGTTGATACCAGGGATGGCCGCGTCTCAGGCATTGTGGAGGAATCGGTGAAGGGCCGAGACTTTTCGTCATTCTACGGCATTCCCTACGCTCGGCCACCACTGGGGAGGCTGCGATTCAAGGTAGGCCGGCAGACGGTGAAAATTTGCGGAGTAATGAAAGCACTTGACTTCATCAGAGTGAGACTGTAAAATGAGGGTGGGAAAATACTGGAAGGTAGTGTGTCCTTTCTTCCAGGATCCCGAGCCCTTCCCAGACTGGGGGGCCATGGGGGAAGCCTCCATTCCCGCCCAGCCGTGCATCCAGTATTTCTCCGCAGCAGAGAAAGTCGGAATAAAGGAAGTGCTGGGTGAGGAGGATTGCCTGTACCTCAACGTGTTTGTGCCCAAGGTGAGGCGGAGAACCCCGGAGAGACTGCTTTAATCTGTGACATGTTAGCCTAAGAGCATAAGGGAAGCTGGGAGAAGAAAGTAGGCCTACACGTACTAGGTGACAGTCCTTGTCTAAAACCTGTGTCCACCTGCCTTCCCGATCAGTAAATTTAACTAATCCTTTTTTAAAGCACCCAGGTGACTCGGTACTAGTAGGCTGATTACTGCATATATTCCAGTCATCTACCACTCTATCTGAGAACCAATTTCTTCCCTTTTTTTTTATTTATTAGTTGTAGTCCTATCCTGATTACTAACACTAAGGATTTTGTTTAAATTGTTCTTGTTATACCTCTTAATCTAAGCTTTTCTAACGAATGTAAAATTTAAAACTTTAATCTTTTGTAAGGAATATTTTACATCCCCTTTTAGTCATCTCTCTCTCTCTCTCTCTCTCTCTCTCTCTCTCTCTCTCTCTCTCTCTCTCTCTCTCTCTCTCTCTCTCTCTCTCTCTCTCTCTCTCTCTGTGTGTGTGTGTGTGTGTGTGTGTGTGTGTGTGTGTGTGTAATAGTACCAATCTTATCACAGATTAATGGAGACGCTAGCTTCCCGGTGATGGTTTGGCTTCACGGAGGAAGGTTCACCCATGGCAGTGCCCAGGAGTACCCTCCTCACGTCCTCCTGGACCACGACATCGTGCTGGTGGTGGTGCAGTATCGGCTGGGTGTCCTGGGTGGGTGGTGTGTGGCGAGGTGGTGACTTCTCTCACACGCGGCGCGGCCTGCGTACTGCTCTTCTCACTGCTTCTCTCTCACTGTACAGGCTTCCTGTCTACCGAGGACTTGGCGATGCCTGCGAACTTGGGCCTCAAGGACCAGACCCTGGCGCTCCGGTGGGTGAAGACCAACATTCACCTCTTTGGCGGAGACAACATGCGGGTCACCATCTTCGGTGAGAGTGCCGGCAGCGCCGCCGCCCACCTCCTCATGTTCGTCCCGGAAGTTCAAGGTAGGACTCCTTTTGGACTTCACATTCGTTCTCATCACCTTTGTTTATACACACACACACACAATATATATATATATATATATATATATATATATATATATATATATATATATATATATATATATATATATATATATATATATATATATATATATATATATATAATTTCAACCTTGTATATCCATTTGTTCACATATTTGTATGTAATGAGACAAGTTGTATTGTTTTGACAGATCTTTTCTCCAGTGCTATCATGCAGTCTGGAACAGCACTGACGTCCTTGACTATCAACAATAATCCTCGCAAGGAGGCAATTGAAGTGGGCGGCAGCCTTGGGTGTCCCACAGACCAGGGCAGCAACACGCTCCTTCTGTGCCTGCAGGGGCTGGATGCAAAGGCTCTCTTTCCTCGTTACGAAAGCTCCAGAGTGAGTGGCACTCACTGTGCCAGGTGTCAGGACTACTTGCTCATTTAACTTGAACATTCAATTGTGGATATATTCAAATTACAGTTCTGAGGCCATTTAATTTGTACAGAGATGGGGCGTGCTGCCGCTCACCTTCACGCCCTGAGTGGACGGCCGTTTCCTGCCGCGTCACCCTGCCCAGCTGATAAGTGAGGGATGCAACACCCAGGTGGACATCATATCAGGCATTACCAAAGACGACGGGGCTCTTTTCGCCTTGCGTAATTATCACCCAACTTACGTGGTTAAAAATCATGCTTCACTAACTAAAATGTCTGAGGGAATAATTACCTTCAAAATCTATTGTTTTGAAGATTTTTTTTTTTCCAGCTGCATTGGCAAAGAAACAGTTACTGGAGGAGCTACAGTACAATTTTAGCATGGCCGGGTCTGCGTCCCTTCAGCTTGAGGGCAGGAGCGAGGACCCGGAGGCTGTAGCCCGCCAGCTGTACCTCCACTACTTGGGCACCACGCACGTCACCGAGGCGCACGCTGACGACTTCATGAGGGTGAGCACCAACACTGGAGCCTAAGCCTGTTTTTTGCTGCACATGTTCCGTAAACTTTGGATGTATTTGCAATGTGAAAATTACTTGTTTACATATACGACATAAGGATGAGAAGACACGGCTCTACGTGAGGGGATGTTACACCTTAACACTTGAGACAAGAGGATGCCGGCAGTGTTTTCACTGTTCATTCTTAAATTTGCGCCTATGTTACATCTTAAACATACAGAACTGCCAGCTGGTGTTCTGTACGGTGAACTTTTCCGTGATCATTCTGCTGTGAAAAAGCCTTGTAACCGTAATTGTTAGTGATTAGTGATGAATTATGAGGGAGCTTTAAAAACTAGATTCACGTATGAAGATGATAGGTGGAGATGAACAAGCATGTTGCATTCAGGGACTGTCACGTGTTGACCTGATGTATTCTTGCCGTTTCCCTTATTATCTCATGTTCGTAGTAGTAGTAGTAGTAGTAGTAGTAGTAGTTGATGGTGTGAACGTTCTAATTCTTTTAGTTATCAAAATAATAATAATATATTATTTAAAAAAATGATGAAGACATAATAATAAGTTATTATTATTGAAAATAACAAAAATAACTCTTAGTTATTATTCTTACTAGTCTTATTATATATAATTTTGACAGATGTTCACTGACCACTACTTCGCCGTGCCTCATGACCGCATCTCCGCCCACCACGCAGGGAAGATTTACCGCTACGAGCTGCAGCACTACGCCCAGCTCTCCTTCGGCCAACTGATCTGCCCTTCCTGCGACAACAAGTGTAAGCAATGCCTGGCCCACAACCTGCCCGAGGCACCGCGGCGTCAACACTGACACGAGGCGGTCAGTTCAGTGACGAATGTTTAGGCAGATGTTTTAAGAACACTGGCAAAGTAACTGGGGACTGGCACCTTTAGTGGGCTTTTTTTCTGCCCTTTTATTGCCCTTGCTTGGAGCCACTCTTACATAACAGATCCTGATAATTGACCCAAAGAATTTTGCTTGTAACATCATATCCCCTATGTCACTTCAAGGCAATGAATAACTTAGAGATTTTATAGACATCAAGGGTGGTTCTCGACTTAAATACTCATAAAAACAGAAGGTGCTTGGCATAGCCACTACCACTCCTGATGTTATCACCAGCGCTGTCGCCACCACCGCTATACGTAGCAACTATCACCAGCCTTCTTACCATCACCACTACCACTACCAATAACTCTTATCCTATACTATTAATATCCTGCATCACGACAAATTCCAGTCATTATTGCCATCACCACCATCTCATCGCTGCCATCATTTTTATTAGTAATAGCACTGCATCCCTTTTCATCATTACTTAACATTTTAATTTATTTATACATAATTTGTGGTCTGAGATATAATCTTGTTGAAAAACTAAAACACAGCTGTGTCCGAGTCACTGTGAAGTGTGCCATGAGTCACTGTGAAGTGTGCCATGAGTCACTGTGATGTGTGCCATGAGTCACTGTGATGTGTACCATGAGTCACTGTGATGTGTGCCATGAGTCACTGTGATGTGTGCCATGAGTCTCTGTGATGTGTGCCATGAGTCACTGTGATGTGTGCCATGAGTCTCTGTGATGTGTGCCATGAGTCACTGTGATGTGTGCCATGAGTCTCTGTGATGTGTGCCATGAGTCACTGTGATGTGTGCCATGAGTCACTGTGATGTGTGCCATGAGTCTCTGTGATGTGTGCCATGAGTCACTGTGATGTGTGCCATGAGTCACTGTGAAGTGTGCCATGAGTCACTGTGATGTGTGCCATGAGTCTCTGTGATGTGTGCCATGAGTCACTGTGATGTGTGCCATGAGTCACTGTGATGTGTGCCATGAGTCACTGTGATGTGTGCCATGAGTCACTGTGATGTGTGCCATGAGTCACTGTGATGTGTGCCATGAGTCACTGTGATGTGTGCCATGAGTCACTGTGATGTGTGCCATGAGTCACTGTGATGTGTGCCATGAGTCACTGTGAAGTGTGCCATGAGTCACTGTGATGTGTGCCATGAGTCACTGTGAAGTGTGCCATGAGTCACTGTGATGTGTGCCATGAGTCACTACGGAGCTTTAAAAGAGGAGTGGCCAAATTTGAGGCTGAGGATAATGAAAGGAGGTAGGCAGTATGTTTCATGTGGGGAGTGCCACGTGTAGGCCTGACAGCTTCTTGCAGCTTCCCTTACTTTCTTATGTTGTTTTGTTCTGACATGAGTGAATCACATCTTCCTTTTCTTATCTTTTCCGTTCGGTGTTTCCCTCGAGTGAGTGGTTGGCGCGATGTACGAGCCTTGTCCTGTTGTTTCTGTCCCTTGAATCTTCCTCTGTGACTGCTATTGTTTGCAGTTCTAAAGCAATTCCTCCGCTCCATCTCCTTCTCTATCTTCCTCCCAGTTTTCTTCCCTTAACTGGTTTTCTCCAGGAATTTTTAATCGGTTTCTGATCGTCAATTCTGACAGGGGTGAGTCACGTAGACGATCTGTACTACTTGTTCCGCGGCGGCCCTCTCTTGTCGCCACGAACAGCACCCCCACAGCGCCCCAAGGACTTAAAGCTGCCCGACGACCTCACCCTCAGGGACATCATCACGACTCTGTGGACCAACTTTGCTGCCACAGGGTGAGATGGAGGGCAGAGGTCCTGATTTCAGAAGTCTTTATGGAGGACTCTGAGAGCTTTGGAGTGGGCAAGATGATTAAGTATTGCTTATCAGTGCACTAACTTTACTGAGATGGAAGGCGGGACCCTTTTGTGGAGGAGACTGATAGTTTTAGAGGATAAGATGATAAAAGTAAGGCTTATCATTGTACCATTGCTGCATTAGAGGCTCTTCAGGAAGTGCTGATGTCAGGTAAGACTTATCAATGCTTCCATCAATTCACTGTGACACGGTGACACCAACAACAATGATAGTTTGCCCGTGTACTACATATCACTGCAAAAATTACCTCTTTACTGCATAGATTAGACAAGTGAGTTGGAGTTGGTGGTGGTAGGCAGTGGTGAGAGAACAGAATTAAGCAGGGGATCTTTATTTCTACAATGTTTTGATGGTGTTGAAAAGTTAGAGAAAAATATCTGCTTTATCCTGCTATTTCTCACCACCACACTCCAATAATTACTTTTTGTATTACTCATCATTGCAGCAATAGTTTATTTTTGTATCACTCATCATTGCAATAATAATAAATCTTTGTATTACAGTAGACTGTCTTTTATTACTCATCATTATAATTAAAATTTTTCGTTATTTCCCACCAGGAACCCAACCCCTGATAGCTCTCTGGGCTTCACGTGGGAAGCCAGCACACCAGAGAACCTGCAGTACCTCTCCCTCACGCCCTCGCCCTTCACGAAGCCAGACGACCGCAAGGAGGTGAGGAATGCTGCTTACTTAATTATTTACTATGGAAAATGTATTAGGCACTGATATATTTCTATTCGTGTACTTATAAGCGTGTAAGGCGAACGCTTAGGACTTGTGTTGATGAGGGGGTGAGGGGGTAACGGACCTTAGGGCTACAAAAAAAAAAAAAAGTAGAAAAAAAAAAAGGCCCACTGAAGGTGCCAGTTCAGGAAGAAGAAAGCAAGAAGAGTTATTCATAACTAGAGAAGTGTATGGAAACCTTATGTATTAGATAATTACATGGTCCATTTTCTATTTAAATTTTGACGTGGCAGAATTATTTACATAAAACTACATTTTTTTTTCTTTTTTTATTTATGAGTGTCGCTATTTGTGTTTTATAAATGTCACGCTCCGAGTATCTAGAGCGCATCCTTTGTCAAGCACTATCCATTTCACCCCCTCAGTAAGTGGTTCATGCAGGTTCTTTCTTTTCACAGACACGTAAGTTCCATAACTCTCTTCCCATCCAGGAAAATCTGATGCTTCACCCGCACCTGGTGAAGGTGCCTCAGGGCGCCACGCGCAGTTCACGTCATGAATTGTGATTTACCAACTCCTGACTAAATGCGAACAGTAACAAGCACCGCTTCCTAACAACATAACTTAGATATAACCTCTTTTATATATATATATATATATATATATATATATATATATATATATATATATATATATATATATATATATATATATATATATATATATATATATATATATATATATATATATATATATATATATATATATATATATATATATATATATATATATATATATATATATATATATATATATATATATATAAGATAGGCCCTAACTCAGGGCAAACAAACGAAAAAAACGTCCACTGAGGTGCCAGTCCGTAAAGAAGAAAAAAAAAAAAAAAAATTAAGGATAACGGTCTTGAAACCGAATACTTTCATTATTACCACGCTTAGAGAAATGCTTAGGTGTTATGATGGAGTGATTATGAAGTGTTTTGAGGAGTTGTATGGCTTATGAGTTGTGATGTGGTGCAATTGTGAGGAGCTAAGGAGGTAAACACCATCTGATTACTAAGAAAGTCGAGGCTGTAAAGCGCTGCTGCGTCTGATTTAGTCCTATAAAAATGGGTTGATTTGGTGTGAGGAGTCACTTAGAAGCAAGCAGAGGTGGCGGCAGTGGTGGGCGCGGAAGTGAAATATAGAAACAGTTTTTGAAGAGGCTGGTGACATTTCATGAGGTACCGGCGTGCTCGGAACTAAGGGTACACATGGAAAAGTGCCACGCAAACCTCGCGCGAACACACCCAGGACGTGTCCTGCCGCGGCGTGCATAAAACATCAAAGCGCTCTTTGCTCAGTGGTCACCTTTACCTGACCTAGCGTCGCCTCATAGCTGGGCGGGGGCGAGGGCGGGGGCGGAGGGAACCCAGCCCTCTTCCCTTCGCATTCCACCCTTAAAAAAAAAAAAAAAAAAAAAAAAACAAGCTGAAAACAAGGCAAGGATTAAGAGGAACGCTGTGTGCACTTAGAAAGCTTAAGGGCGCGAAAAAAAAAAAAAAGGAGGGAAAAGTAACGAGAGACGGCGCGTGCACTCAAGACTCAAAAGATAATGAAACAAGGAAGGGCCTGAGACAAGAGACAAGAGACAAGAGCTGTGGCCAATTGAATCTACACAAAAAAAAAAAAAAAATAAGGTGAGATCACAATGGAAAGTACAAAGATCAAAAAGCGACGACAAAGGAAATGTCGTTAGGGATATTTTGTGAAGTTACATTACTGTGTGTGTGTGTGTGTGTGTGTGTGTGAGAGAGAGAGAGAGAGAGAGAGAGAGAGAGAGAGAGAGAGAGAGAGAGAGAGAGAGAGAGAGAGAGAGAGAGAGAGAGAGAGAGAGTCCACACCAAGGCTCACTTGCAAAACATAGGAAAATCACGACCCTACGTAGAAAAAAAAAAGAATAAAAGGAAAGAAAATCAAATTGTAAAAAAAAAAAAAAATCGGAGGACAACACCATACATACATACGGCAAAAAGAATAAAATAAATAAAATAAAAAAATAAATAAATAAATAAAAACAAGTGCAAATAAATCTAAAGATAAATAAAAGGAAAAAAAAAGCAAACAAAACCCTGCGATTTACACACAAGTATATAAGAATATAAGAACATAAGAAAATAAGCGAAGCTACAAGAAGCCGTCAGTCAGAGATGCTCTGGCCAAAGGGAAGAAAAAAACAACAAAAAAAAAAAGAAAAAGAAAAAAAAAGTTTTAAAAGTTGGTGGCATCAACATCTGGAGAATCATACGACACATTTTTAGTGTCCAGGAAGCTGTATTCCTCACAGCCTAACTTAAACCAACTGAGGGCGGAGCAACACATGTACTAGTGTCCACGAATGTGCCCACAATCTAGCCTAACCCATCCTAACCTGACAGCTGAGCAACACACCAGCTTATAGTCTCCACGAACCAGTGCTGCTCGCAACCTAACCTTACCTAACCTAACCCAACACGAGAGAGAAGTAACACATCTACATCTAGTCTCCACTAACCTGTACTGCTCGCAACCTGACCTAACCTCCACGAACCACTGCTCGCAACCTCCTTCTAACAGTGTGTGTGGTTGAGTGGCTGTGTGCTATGTGGCTCTATCTTTGTGGCTGTGCTGTTTGGCTGTGTTGAACGGCGGCTTCTGTTGCTGCTGCTGCCGCTACTACTACTACTCGTGTTGCAATGTTTAAAATAAAAACTATCACAGAGAATCCAGAAACACAAGCGTGTGGCCAGTACAGCAGTTATCCGTGTGTGTGTGTGTGTGTGTGTGTATGTGTGTGTGTGTTTCCAGAACTGTGCATTTAGGTCACTTGATCTGTGACAGTTAGAAAAAAAATACTACCCTGCGGGAAGCACTCAGAGATTATAAATTACGATGCCCATAAAGTCTAATAATCTTGACAAATCTTTCAGATGCTCAAACAGGTCTATATATATATATATATATATATATATATATATATATATATATATATATATATATATATATATATATATATATATATATATATATATATATATATATATAGAGAGAGAGAGAGAGAGAGAGAGAGAGAGAGAGAGAGAGAGAGAGAGAGAGAGAGAGAGAGAGAGAGAGAGAGAGAGAGAGAGAGAGAGAGAGAGAGAGAGAGAGAGAGAGAGAATTTTCCTTCACGGAATCACGCGACATTTTTCCCCGTAAAAAAAAAAAAAAAAAAAAAAAGAGAGAAAAGCCTCCCTTGAAGCGCCTGTATTCGTGAGAGCAATGCATCCAGGGAGCGGCGCGGCGATGCGAAGCGGCGCATGGCGGGAAATATTAGCAACACCTGTGACACACCAACAGCGGCTGGGGGACGCGCTGTACTCACGGGTAATTGAGCCATCACAGTGCGGCGAACGTTGTGATGGACAGGGTGAGAGGTGCAGCGAGGCACGGATGTGGCAGAGTGGGGTAGAAGTACAGGCAGGGTGAGGCAGAGAAGGGGACAGGAATGAGGCAGCGTGAGGTGAGAATGGGAACAGGACCAAGGACAATAGTGACAATAGTGACCTTGGTATTGTTGAGCCTCACGCGTGCAGGAAATTGCATACGGCGTCTGCATCTACGGCGTACTGACCTACCTGTCCGGTCCATGCGTACACCTTAATTCAAAACAGTGGGAAACGGTTTTCTGTCCTGCTCTGCACTAAGCCGCCAGTGTCGCCTCCCTGTTATGAAAGGCAGAAGTGACGCAGGAGTGTGACGGGAGTGAATCAGGAGTGAGACAGGTATGACACAGGTGTGATATATTAGTGACGCAAGAGAGAAAGATACAATATGGTATGGTGACGCAGGAGCGTGACTGAAAATAACGCAGGAGTAAAATAGGAGTGACGAGAGAGAGAGAGAGAGAGAGAGAGAGAGAGAGAGAGAGAGAGAGAGAGAGAGAGGGTAATGAATCAGAAGTGAGACATGTATGAACCAGGAATAAAACATGAATGAGGGAGGAGTTTAAGCAGAGGTGACGCAGGAGTGAGACAGTACAGGGCAGTGGCGCAGAAATGGCGGGGGTGTAGACAGGGTAAGGTAGGGTTAGTCTGAAATGGAGACGAGGCAGGAGATAAGCAGGAAAGGAGGACAGATGGAAGCAGGAGAGTGGCAGCATCAGACAGTAGTAGTACCTCTTACTCTTTTTCCTTAGCTAATACTCCTGGCAAACCGCACTGCGCTGCACACCAGGCACTGAGTATACTCGTATGATGGTCTTCATATTATTAAGTGGACGCCGTATTTTTTTTTTTTTTTTTATGTAGGAAGGACACTGGCCAAGGGCAACAAAAATCAATAAAAAAATATGCCCACTGAAATGCCAGTCCCATAAAAGGGTCAAGGCAGTGGTCAAAAATTCATGAATAAATGTCTTGAAACCTCCCTCTTGAAGGAATTCAAGTCATAGGAAGGTGGAAATACAGAAGCAGGCAGGGAGTTCCAGAGTTTACCAGAGAAAGGGATGAATGATTGAGAATACTGGTTAACTCTTGCGTTAGAGAGGCGGACAGAATAGGGGTGAGAGAAAGAAGAAAGTCTTGTGCCGCGAGGCCGCGGAAGGAGGGGAAGCATTCAGTTAGCAAGATCAGAAGAGCAGTTAGCATGAAAATAGCTGTAGAAGACAGCTAGATATGCAACATTGCGGCGGTGAGAGAGAGGCTTAAGACAGTCAGTTGGAAGTAATCAGTAACCTTTCCCTCTTCCTTCTCTTCCCCGGGTACATCTTCACCAGAGACATGGAGACCAACACTCATGTAATACGACAGGGATGGGGCAACGTGAATAGGAATGGACGGAACGTGGGGCAACAGTCCCTCGCCACTCACGCGGTGTGCTGTCCTGCCCCCTCCCTGGAATGTCAACAGGAATTAAGGACCATAAAATATTACAAGCAATTCAGCATAATTTTCTCCAAGCTGTTGGATTCGACGGCGTCTACGTGGTCGATCATAATTAACTCTTTGACTGGTAATGACAGGCACTTGTTACTTCATTTCAGTAACCCTTCATGATTTAACTGTGGAAAGTGTCAAACTACAAGCGGTAGAAAGTCTGAAATGCTGTGTCACTCCTTTAGATGTCATTGGTGTGTCTCCAGATCACATATTCATCTAGAGTGGTAGATGAATGGAATGGACTCCGTAATCAGATTGTTAGTGCTGAATCATTAGGGAGCTTTAAAAGATCAGACAAATTTATGGATGGAGATGATAAATGGAAATAGGCAGATGTGTTTCATACAGGGACTGCCATGTGTAGGCCTGATGGCTTCTCGCAACTTCCCTGATTTTATTTTGCTCTTATGTTCTCATTTACAAAAGATGTGGACATACCATTTCAGTATAACCTACAATGACCTAACCTATCATTTGCTTGAACTTGAAGAGATGGCAAAGATGTTAAATGGTTTAAACTGAATATGCTAAAATCTATGAGAAAATAAGCCACTTGTGAATGGAGCAGCGAAAAGCAGTGAAGGAGATTTTCTCGTGAACTAGTGAGGAGATGCCTGGAGGTGTGTACGAGATGTCTTTGAGGAGAGAGTCTGGTGTACAGTGACATAAAATTTAGCCACCTAGTTTATATTCCGGCTGGATTGTGTTAAGATGAGCTAGGTTAGATTATATTGTTTTAGCTTAGTTTAGATTACATTGTTTTAGCTTAGTTATCTTAACCTAGATTAGATAACTTAGGTTAGTTTGGTATGACACATCAGTTTAATTTAGTTTATTTTAAATCGTGTTACCTAAGCTAGATTTGGATTATATAGATTCAAAGAGGGCAACTCAGAAACTAAGGTGGCTGGTCTTCCATGTCATTCCGAGTGTTTACTAAGAACTAAAAATGATAAGAAGAAAAGAAGATAAATGCACTTAAGCGCCTGTTCACTGTTCCCTCCCCGACACCTGACGCGACCCCATCTTTCATAATGCACTGCAGGTTGTCCTAAAGGGGATGAAGTAACACTTGTGAGCACGCTGTTCCAAGGAAGGTCAAGTAACAAGACGATAAAGTAACAGGTTGTGCATTTTTTCTGGTTCCTCATCATTATCCACAAAATATTTACATACTAATCCCAAAACATACATCACCGCCAGAATAGAAACTACTGCCATAAAATATCAAGGTGTCGACAGAATACATAACAGAAAAGAACGAGCGCTGCATTGCTCATCACTTTCAACGAAATATGTGTAAGAACAAATCTCCTTCTTATACACGAGTTTATCCCAGATATTGCATCAGATGAACGGCTCCTATGCAGGCCATTTATCCTGCCTCGGAGCCGCGTGGCCTACCAGCCTGCACTGCCCGTCAGCCAGTCACTGCAGCAGGAAGAGAAAGACAGGCAGCAAGACAGGGAGGCAGACAGGCAGAGCATTATCCTGTCCTAATTGGAAGGATCGGCGTGGCGGAAGTAACCTTTTCCTTCACTATCCTACATGTGTTGGTTCAGATATAGTGCAATTCAACACAAACAGCGCAACAAAGGCTAGAGAATCTGTACTGTTTGTTCTGCCGCGGTGTTTTCTTGTGCGTGCATTGCGTTTGTACTCCGCGAACTGGCGATGAGATAGAAATGGCGCAAGGAGGAGGATTACCACAAGGCTGCGCGATGGAGGGCAATAAGTGACTGGTGTTAACGTCACCTCTGCACTTTGCTCCTTGCACTCCCGCGTACAATGGCCGCGCTTACCTCCACAATATTACGGTGAATTAGTGCATGTGTGTGTGTGTGTGTGTGTGTGTGTGTGTGTGTGTGTGTGTGTGTGTGTGTGTGTGTGTGTGTGTGTGTGTCGCCACGGTACAGGAGTGGATTCAACGGGAAAAATAATATAATAATAATAAAGATAATAATAAGAAGAATAAGAATAAGAATGATGATGATGATGATGATGATGATGATGATAATAAGAACAACTACAATGACGACGACGACGACAACAACAACAACAACAGCAACAACAACAATAACAATGACAAGAACAAGAAAATGACAATGACGATGATAATAATGCTAACAGCTATACAAGACAGAGCACATGAACTTAAATCATCGTATTAATCCAGGAATTCTTTTGCAACCGATGTGCACGTGAACAGAAAGGAAGAACAAGCAGCAGCAGATCTATTGACCCTCAGACACTTGCTTGTAATAGTCTGCACTTTCCAAAGTAAGAGACGTAGCATAGTTAAGGCGAAGGTTATAAGATTATTGATCGTCTCCATGAAGCATAACAACACACAGTACGCACATTCTTACGTACCATATCGGACATTCATAAGTACTACATCTTACAAGACGCAGCACGTGTCCTAATCCCCTATGGTCGTATTGAACGCGCGGGTCAAACAACATGAATTACAACCACAATACATGCAAGTTGTGTTCACGGTGGACACTTCAGCACGAGACATTCCTGCCTCCATTCTCACGCGCGTCCCTCTCCTTTCATTAATTTGACGTCAGCCTGAGGTAAGACTGAATATACTCGCACACTCAAGGTTCCCAGCAGAGATAAGGCAGCACACACACTCAAGGCGTCCCAGCCAAGGTCTAAGTCGCAGGATATGATGCGTAACATTTCTTAGCATATTTCTACCCCCTGGCAAACATTCATGAACCTCAATTGCAAAAAAAATTATGAATAGTGAAAAAAGAGTTATGGCGATGCAACTCAAATTACTTTACATGCTTTGTGACTTTATAACAATTAAAATTTAAGAGAAGCTCGCCACTCCACCACCAACACAAGGTTCATAGCTGGTCCTTAGTGATGCTCAGATGTAAGTCTGTGTCAACGTTCTCAAACCTAACCTAACTCTCTGGAGAAGCTTTATTGGTCCCTTTGACATGGGGTATTAAAGGGTAGCACAAAGAGAGAGAGGAGAGAGAGAGAGTGAGAGAGAGAGAGAGAGAGAGAGAGAGAGAGAGAGAGAGAGAGAGAGAGAGAGAGAGAGAGAGAGAGAGAGACGAGAGAGAGAGAGAGAGGAGAGGAGAGAGAGAGAGAGAGAGGGAGGAAGGGGCAATTTGGAGGCTGAGCTTAAGTGGGGGGTAGATAGTTCTCTATAGGGTAACCTTTCCTTCTGGTGCCTCGATCATCTCCCGGCCGACTCTCCCTTTTCTGTCGCTTTTTCCGCCCCCTCCTCTACATCCCCGTTAATTCCCTTTTGTCCCAGGCTGTCTTCACGCAGGATGCTCATGGCCTTCTTCCTTTAGCGGCGGTGTTCAGTGTTCACTGTGGCCACGTGCGTCAGTAGTAAGCAGGAACTACATACGTGAAGCAGTAAACCTTGACTTGAGCAGCCATCACCCGCCATGATGTTGGCGGGAGTGGCGGGGGGCGCCTTTCCCACACTCGCCCCGCACCCGCCTCGCTGCCAATCAGAGCCTGGGCTTTGTCTTTCCCAGCCGTTGGCGGCACTGCACGCCTGTCAGGGAGGAGCCTCGGCCAGTCTGGCCTATCGCGTGGCGGCGGGCTTCCCTGCTCACGCTGTCATCCAATGAAGGAGCGAAGAGAGGCAGCTGAAGGAGGACGAGGAGGAGGAGGAGGAGGAAGAGGGTGGCGGTGATGCGTTGCTACAAGCTCATGTTGTTTCCGACAATAAATTTGGTATCCCGTGTGTCAGAATTCACACAGGCCTGAATTATTGCTTCATAAGTTCTGAAGGGGCGCGGAACTCGTGAAATATGGTGATCAAAAACTGCAACACATCACAGCTTGACGCACGCACGCGGAACAGTTATTGAGTGCGGCGGAAAGAGGGAAGCAGAGTTGTGAGGCCTCGGAACAAAACGCAATACGAGTACAAGCATGGACAAAAGTCGAGTAACATTCTGTATTCGCTTTCACGGCATCGAACATTTTGATATTTTTCTCTGTCTTTAAGTCCTCTGACCCGCCGACACTGTCTGTTCTCTGTTCCGTAAGGAGACTGTCAGCAGATCAGACTTCAAATTGAAAAAAAAGTTAAACACAATGGAAATGAGTGCAAAATGCTACACTTTTGACCACGCCTGTACTTTGTAGAGGGTCTGTGTCAAGGCATGTACAGCTATTGATACACTGCATTAAAAGATTATTCACTAGGCAAGGTTTGTGAGTCCTCTGAGCAAAGATTACGCACCGGGCAAGATTGTGAGTCCTCTGAACAAAGATTACGCACCGGGCAAGGTTGTGAGTCCTCTGAACAAAGATTACGTACGCACCGGGCAAGGTTGTGAGTCCTCTGAACAAAGATTAAGCACCGGACAAGGTTGTGAGTCCTCTGAACAAAGATTAAGCACCGGACAAGGTTGTGAGTCCTCTGAACAAAGATTAAGCACCGGACAAGGTTGTGAGTCCCCTGAACAAAGATTATGCACCGGGCAAGGGTTGTGAGTCCTCTGAACAAGGCGCCAAAAGTGTACAGTGGTTAATGTGAGTGCGAGAGCTGTTGGTTAGAGAGATTTATGGGTAGGAATGCGAGATGGATATAGACAAACATGTTTTATACAGAGTCAGTCACTGATAAGTCTACAGGCAGGCTTCGTGCAGTTTCCTATATAGTCTTAATGCACTAGAATGAATACTGGTGGTTGGTGAGGTCTGGTTGTGTGTGGAGGCATTTGGCCAGACTGAAGCCATCAAGTATTTGGGGGAACTGATTGGGAAGGGACGGAAATGCTCGAGGGAAGGTGAAAGGGTAGCAGAGAGAAGAAAAACAGAAGGGAAAGGCAGTTACTGTTTTACGGCATCATGCAAAGCTGAAAACATTGTGTGCGGGAAGACATTTGAAGAGAAATATAGTTTTACAGTAACATTTGTATATTTGCTGTGTTTGAAAAACTCCAGTTTGATGGTAAAAGGAACAGCGTGTTCAGTTCACACCCAACACTCGGTTCCAAGAGATCACGGGTTCGAATCCCAGGCAGAGAGGAGATAGATTATGTTTACCTGCTGTCACGCCGCAGTCTGTGTTCACCTGGGAAGAAACTCGTCATGCAAAACCAGGGAAGCCGCAAATATATGCTACAGTCTCTCTTTCTGTTACCTCTAATATATATATACTGTTCTATACACTTATTTTTTTTTATCTCATTTAACTTGACTATTTTCCTTGATATCGTTTCTTGTATTCCCTTTACTGTTACATTTAATTTACCTATTATTATTATTATTATTATTATTATTATTATTATTATTATTATTATTATTATTATTATCATTATTATTATTATTACTATATTTGTTGACGTCCGGGTCTCCTGC
>NC_087169.1:172500-177500 GCF_035594125.1 Scylla paramamosain
GAGAGTTTTGTTGGAGGGTTGCCAAAATTGTAAGCTGTGCATGGATTTGTTGAGAGAAAAGTGTTATATTTAGAATGTTGCAGAAGTGAGATCAATGTTAAGAATGTGTGTTGCAGGCAATGTTGTGTGTGTTTTCAGGAAGGAGACTAGTGCTGAAATACTCCCAAAATTGTAAGTTATATATGAATTTGTTAAAAGTGTAATTTTTTTAGTGTTGCAAAAGTAAGATCGCTATTACGATCGTGTGTTGCAGACAGTGTTGGAGTGTGTTTCATGAAAAGGCATAGTGTTGCAATGCCAAGTAATTCCTTAAGTGTAAAAAGCCATAAAGTTGCAGTGTTACAGTAAAGCCATTGTTAAAAGTGTGAGTTTGTGTTGCAGGCCAGGTCCTGTTGGAGTGTGTGGTTTTGCAGTGTTGCCAGGACTGGGATTAATGAGCAAGTGTGTTGTCTTGAGGTGGAGGGCAATACTGTGCCAAACTGGCATAATTTGTGTTTTATTAAAGGTTGAATACTGTGTGACCCGACGGCGCTCAATCCATTAATGTGGTGACGGGTAAAACAACATAGACGAGCAGAGAACAAATGTGACTGACAGACAATTAATGTACTGACTTACTGCCACTAAATGTAATGGACAGTATACATGAAACAACGAGTAATATTTACTGAAAAATAAACGGAAGGTAATCAAGGTACGCTAATCAATATGACGACTTTTTAACAGTAAACGTGAAAGACAAACAGATAAACCTAGGACAGTAATGTTTGCACAGAAAAATACACGGAAAATAAGCAAGACACGTTAAGCAAGACACGTTAAGTAACATGAAGTCTTTCTAACTGTAAATGTGATGGACAGATAAATACACTCGGGAATATTTCATCAGATTAATTTAAGTGAAAAATCAAAGTGAAGTGTAATAAACATAAAAGTAAATATGTTGACTTGTAGAAGATGTATAAGAGAAAGACGATATATATTAAGTAAGAGGCAAGGAGTAAAATAACGGTGAAATAATGTGTGATCGCAAAGTGCTACTGGGAGAGTGTAAGAGTGTTATCCTAAGGAGCTGAGTGTGTGTGGCGTGACTTGCACAGGACAACTTTTATTACTCTGGGATTTCAGGAAAGGAAGATAAAAAACAATGTGTTACTTTTACAATCTGGTAGCGTCTTCTTGTAAGAGCGAAAAAAAAAAAGTTGCTTATAGAAGGAAATAAAAAAAAAAAACATTAAAACATGTTTGGAAAACATAGTTTAGGAATGGAAGAAAAAAAGTTTTATGTAGAAAGGCATTACTTCAGAAAAAAAATAAAAAAGTTGTGATGAAAAAAAAATACCTCACTCGCGAAAAAGAAGCAAAAAAAATTAGGAAAACTCCAGAAAAAAAGAAATTTTACACCACATTACACAAAAAATGACAAAAATAATAGAGATAATTTAAAGTAACAAAAATAAAACTTTATAGTGAAGTGAAAACATGATGCTTACAAAAAAAAAAAAAATAAATAAGATGAGGTGAGAAAAAACAATGTAGCTGGAAAATTAAGTCTTTCTTAAGAACAAAAAAAATCATTGCTAGGAAAAGTAATAAAGCAAAAGAGAGGAAGACATGACAAAAAAAAAAAAAGAAATATTACTCTGAAAATGTCTCAATGTAAAAAAAAAAAAACCACCTTGGCGCTGGATGATGAGTGTTTCTTAGTGCGGAGGCCAGTGTTGGTGTGGGAGGGGAACGGAGGGTGTGTTTGCGTGTTGCATGGCTGGGGAGGAAGTGAAGACGTGAGAAGGTGACTTGGCGTGACTTACAAAGGGTAATAACAATACAACACCTGTGGCACGTGTCGGATACATGTTTCCGCCTCCACTGTTATCTAGAAACGGAGGCGTGTGTGTGTGTGTGTGTGTGTGTGTGTGTGTGTGTGTGTGTGTGTGTGTGTGTGTGTGTGTGTGTGTGTGTGTGTGTGTGATAAGTGACTCGTTATTTCCATAGCGACATTTCTTTTCAACATTTACAGTTAAGTTTGCAAAAGACGGAAAGGGAAAATTTTTAAAATCGTTTTATCAGAAATTGGAGAAAATAATCTGAGGTAGTGAGTTAGTGACACAAAGGAAGAAAAAGACAGACAAAAGAGACATACAGACACACAGACAGAAGGAAACTCATGAAAAATGATCATTAATAATGAGATAAGATTTGTATTATTTATAAGATTATGGGAGTCCCTGCACCGTGTGTGTGTGTGTGTGTGTGTGTGTGTGTGTGTGTGTGTGTGTGTGTGTGTGTGTGTATTTTTATACACTTTATGTAATCTTAGGCTTACGGACAAAAAAAAAATACTGAGGAAAAAGTATTTACGTATGTGTATTTCCCGATAGGCTCGTCTCTTAAGAAACTTGTATTTCGAAACGCCTCGGCCCGACGGTGAGCTTTGTTTTAGAGGCGGCCAGACGATTGGTGGCGAGGACTGGAGGTCGCCCGCGGGTGTGTTACGCACGCAGGTGTGTGCCGCCCGCAGGTGTGTGCCGCCCGCCTCCACATCATGTCAATAAACAGTCCTTCTTTTTGTCGCGTGTTTCCATTACGCCTTCTTCTTAACCAAGACGTCCATGCAGCTTTAATGACTCCTTGGTCATAAGTATGACATTCTTTACTTCACTTGTCGCGTTTCCTTCAAGCCTTACCAGGACAAAGATATGTTCACAGCCTTACTAACTCCTTGGTAATGACAGTATGAAACTTTTTACTTCATATGTCGCGTCTTTTCTTCACCAGAACTAAGAAGTGCACGCAACTTACTAACTCTTCGCTGATGACAGAAGCCCCGGCAGGACCAAGATAACACGCAATCTTACTAACTACAAATTAACTGCATAACTATCTTTTTCTCCGTAATGGCAACTAGACAAAGGTATGGATGGTGATGAGAGGTGGAAATAAGTATGTTTTGAACACAGACCGTCACGTCTAGGCCTGATGGCTTCTTACAGCTTCCCATATTTTATTATCTTATTTACTGCAATGAATCATGTAGACAAAAAGAGCACATGAGGGGGTGAACTATGAGGTTGTACATAGATCAACCCGTCAACCTTTACACAGGTGAATAAAGAGACAGGTAGAATACATGACAAACAATAAAGTTAAGTCATTGGTCGATACAACAACCTTTACACAGGTGAATAAAGAGACAGGTAGAATACATCACAAACAATAAAGTTAAGTCATTGGTCGATGCAACAACCTTTACACAGGTGAATAAAGAGACAGGTAGAATACATCACAAACAATAAAGTTAAGTCATTGGTCGATGCAACAACCTTTACACAGGTGAATAAAGAGACAGGTAGAATACATCACAAACAATAAAGTTAAGTCATTGGTCGATGCAACAACCTTTACACAGGTGAATAAAGAGACAGGTAGAATACATCACAAACAATAAAGTTAAGTCATTGGTCGATGCAACAACCTTTACACAGGTGAATAAAGAGACAGGTAGAATACATCACAAACAATACAACGACACAACAACCTTTACACAGGTGAATAAAGAGACAGGTAGAATACATCACAAACAATACAACGACACAACAACCTTTACACAGGTGAATAAAGAGACAGGTAGAATACATCACAAACAATAAAGTAAAGTCATTGGTCGATACAACAACCTTTACATGGGTGAATAAAGAGACAGGTAGAATACATCACAAACAATAAAGTTAAGTCATTGGTCGATACAACAACCTTTACATGGGTGAATAAAGAGGACAGGTAGAATACATCACAAACAATAAAGTAAAGTCATTGGTCGATACAACAACCTTTACACGGGTGAATAAAGAGACAGGTAGAATACATCACAAACAATAAAGTTAAGTCATTGGTCGATACAACAACCTTTACACAGGTGAATTAAAGAGGCAGGATGTATTACATCACAAACTAAACAACGACACAACAACCTTTACACAGGTGCATCAAGAGGCAGGCAGAGTACATGACAAGTGGTGAAGCTTGAGGCGCAATCACCACGTCCACTTTTACTCACGCAGACGGACACACACACTCCATGACGTGAGATGAGGCTTGAGGTACAGATCGATGTGTCTACTATACAAACGATAACACTTCCCAATGACACCGTCTTGCTACAAAGAGAAATATTACGTCCCTCACTTCCCATCGGCGTTTTGTGACATTTTGCCGTCTATATATCACTTGATTCTGCCTTTACTTTGATTTCCATGTGATAAAAAAATGTATTGCCAGTAAGAGGCACCGGAGAGGCTTACCTGCCATGCCGCTCTCCTCCTGTCTAAACACAATGAAGGGGCGCACTGTGGCCGCCCCGCCCCCACGCCCTCTGAAATGATAGAAAAGAGTGAGTATTACTAGTATTAGGAATGTTTACAATCCCTTGCAGGAACATAACAAGCAATTACTACGAAAAATCTCGCAAAAAAAAAAAAAAAAAGATCGTTATTCTGATGATGATGATAAAAATATTAACTATGAATATTACTACTACTACTACTACTACTACTACTTTTATTACTACTAAAACATTGTAACGAATACTACTACTACTACTACTACTACTACTACTACTACTACTACTACTACTACTACTACTACTACTACTGCTGCTACTACTACTACCACTACTGCTACTGCTGCTGCTTCTACTACTACTACTACTACTACTACTACTACTACTACTACTACTTTCACTAAAACACTACAACCACTACTACTACTACATCCACTAAAACACTACAACCACCATTACTACTACTGTTACTACTACTACTACTAATACTACTACTAATAATAAAAATAATAATAATAATAATAATAATAATAACAATAATAACAACAGTGACAATAATACACAAAAACAACAGCAACAACAACAATAATTAATGAATAAATACATAAATAAACACAAGATTAAAAGAAGTAAAACGGTAAAGACTGAAAATGTTGTGTGA